>NC_079191.1:67954076-68254076 GCF_029499605.1 Hyla sarda
TAGGAGGACGGGATATGAGGATGGGATATCAGGTCGAGATAGGACGGAATAAGAGGTCAGGATAGGAGGTCGAGATAGGAGGACGGGGGATGAGGACAGGATATGGGATTGGGATATGGGGTTGGGATATGACAACAATATAGGAGGACTGGATATGAAGTCAAAAGCTTCCTCTGTTTATTTTCCTCCCCAACAAAGAATAGGAAGGAAAAACCAGGCAATGCCGGGTACTCAGCTATTATATATATATATATTACAATTGTCCACTTAGTGAATGATCGCATGGACACAACTTCTGTACATGGATACAGGAAGGTGCAGTGAAATAAAGCAGGTGACTATAGAGACCAATTACAGTATGGATTACATGTTATTGACATGGAGGACTGGCAGAGATTTGGTAGGAATATCAATATAATAAAATATTACTATATTTGTATATTTTAGGAGCATAGCAATTTCTTTTTCTGAATCCCCCAAATTTTCTACAACTTTCCCTGGGCACTATATGCAACTTTCTAAATACAAGGATTGGGCGTCATCTAAGACACTATATCCATATAACGGACTGGAAACTAAATATAACAATGGTTTCCAAGCATTGGAAATAGTGGGGGGAATTTACCAATGCTTATGCAAGAAAACTGGTCTAAAAAAAAATCACAAATTCTTGCCCAATGCTCTATATTTTTAAACAAATAGCAGGAAAAGCTAATTTTTTTTCTAGCTCAATAGGGTTTATGCAAACATTTATAAATATTTGTAACGCAAGAATACTGGCACGCCAAATTCCCTACAGTAGGTTTCATCCAAAATACATGGGAAATTCTCTCATCCGTTCCTAGGAAAAATTCAAAGAAAAGTTTTGCAAACAAAGTGTAGCATTTATCATGTCATGTTATATTCCACAGAAAATGACAAAATAGGGAGCTCATAGGACTGATAACGAAATAAACATCTGGATTCCCAGTGCCCCCTAGTGTGCGAAATGTAAACCCATCGCACGGAACACACTTCTTCATTTTCAGAGCTCTCACAAAGCGTAGCGTTCAGTACTCCCAATTCCGGCATCTGAGACGCATTAAAAGTGATAATTATATTTTTGAACAACAAGCGGAGGAACTTAAAACCAATTCTTAGCCAGAAATGATCCACTATCCGTGATTAATTCAGCTTTAGATAATACTAGGAATATAGAAAGATCTCAATTACTGCTATCGACGAGTAAACACAGAAATAATGACAAAGAGAGACGATTCGTATTTTTCCTTTGTAACTCCAATCTTAATCAAGTCGTCATTAGAGCGATATATCGTCATTGGTACATGCTCGGGACAGATGATGATCTCAAGCGTGCAGCAATGAAGAAACCTTTGATCTCTTTTAGAAAAAATGTCACTATAGGTGACCGTTTGAAAAACTTCCCCTTGGTTATCAGGATATTCCTTGAAAGGGAACTTTCCATGTAGGAACTGTTGATTTTGTACACAGAACTGGGCTAGCAGGCAAATTAAAGGGGTACTCTGGCGCTAAGACATCTTATCCCCTATCCAAAGGATAGGGGATAAGATGCCTGATCGCGAGGTCCCGCCACTGTGGACCCCCGTGATCTTGCACGCCGCACCCCGTTACAATCAATCCCCGGAGCATATTACTGGCGATCACGGGGACGGAGCGTTGTGACGTCACAGCTCCGCCCCATGTGACGTCACGCTCTACCCCCTGAATGCAAGCCTATGGGAGGGGGGGGGGGGGGGTGACAGCTGTCACTGATTGGATAGCTGCAGTAAACAGGCCCAACAAAAACATCCCTTTTCTTATGGAAATGGACTGGCAAGCCATTACTTCATTCACTGGGTTTTGGATTTTTTTGAAATTTTCTGGTCTGGAAGAAAATACTTTTGTTGCTGAGAATCTAGGATTATAACTAGAGAAAGCTTTTTGTTTTCTGGGACCAGGGATGACTTTTTTCAATTTATAATCCAACTTAACTTTTTTTTTAGGATGGAAATAGTGTGATCTAAAAACTCTCTCACTTGTTTTTCTGACTACCTCAACCAAAAAGAAATAGTCTTAGTACGGAATGAATAAGCCTACTCCTTCTCGGATGTGTGCTGCCATCTCGGAAATTATTTTGGTGAAAATTCTGGGGGCTACGGCTTTTCCAAATGGCAAGGCCCTGAATTGAAGGGGAGTAAGTCCTGTTTATAATTTTATGTCTATGCGTAAATATTTTTGGTAATCTGGATGTGTTGGGACATGTAGATGCGCATCTTTTAGTTCTATAGAGACCATGAAGCAGTCTTTTGTTAACAGGCTCACTGCTGATTTCACTGTCTTCAGTTTTAATTTTTTGTAGACGAGGTACTGGTTTAAAGGTTTTCGATTTGAAATGGTCTGGTAAGTATTTTTTTTTTACCAAAAAGAGGGTAGACTAAAACCCTAACCATACTACTTCTTGAGGTACTGGGACAAGAACCTGCTTTTGTAGTAGGGAAAGGACTTCTTTTTGAAGTGCAACTAACCTTGTGGGTCCCGAGTGACTTGAAGTCACCCTTAGGCGAGTCGGCGGGAGATTGATAAACTCTAGGCGAAGACCTTCTCTTAAGGTACTTATGACCCAAGAATTGTTTGAAATTTTTTCCCACTCTGCCACAAAGTTTCTCAGTCTGCCTCCGACTCGCCCCAGGCTGTCATTGCTGACTAGATTTTTTTTTAGAACTTGTGGAGACCCTTTGGATTTTTTGGGAAAACACCACCTTGGAGCATCCTCTGATCTACACCCCTGCCTCCTAGATTTTCTATTGGGGGGGAAAAATAACGCTTGAAAATTTTCTTGCTGTCCCCTGCTTTTTCTAAAGTATCTGATAATACTGACCCAAACAGTACTCTTCCCTCACAAGGAAGAGCGCAAAGTTTGTTCTTTGAAGCGATGTCACCAGACCAGGTCTTTAGCCACAAAACACTGTGGGCCTAATTGGAAAGCACTGAAGTTCTAGCTGATAACCTAAGAGCATCTGATGATGCATCTGCCAGAAATGCCGCAGATTTTCTTAATAAGAGGCATAGCATTTAATAACTCTTCATGAGGAACCCGAGTCTGAGGATAGCTGATCCAACCAAAGAATCAGAGACCTGGCAACCCAGGAAGCCGCCACATTAGGCTTAACCCCTTAAGGACCCTTGACATACACATACGTCAGGACACCCTGGTACTTAAGGACCCATGAGGTACGCATAAGTCATGGAGAATTCTGGCCCCTGCCGCGCGCCGGGCAGGGATCGGACCGGGATGCCTGCTGAAATCGTTCAGCAGGCATCCCGTGCAAACGCCCAGGGGGGTCATCAGACCCCTCCCCCCCATGTCGACAATCGCGGCAAATCGCAAGTGAATTTGCGCGATTCCGGGTCATTCCGGGTCTATAGTGACCCGGAATATAAGGGGGATCGCGGTTGTCTAAGACACCCAGGATCCCCCTGAAGCGATAGGAGTGAGGTGGCAGGGGTGCCACCCCTCCTATCCCTGCTATTGGTGGTCTAGACGCGACCACCAATAGCAGATCGGGGGAGGGGTTAACTTTAGTTTTCCCCGTCCTGCCCACCCACAATAGGCGGGGCAGGACGGGGAAACGACGGGGACCAGCGCCGAAGATCCACTTACCGATCCGGGCGGGCGTTGAAGGCAGCAGGCGACAAAGATCGGCGATGATGTGCGGCTGGATCCGACGGAAGCCAGTGAGTTGCCTAGCAACATCTGGAGGGTACAGTTTGAGACCATTATACAGTGGTCTCTAACTGTAGCCCTCCAGATGTTGCAAAACTACAACTCCCAGCATGCCCAGACAACTGTTTGGGCATGCTGGAATATGTAGTTTTGCAACAGCTGGAGGGCTACAGTTTGAGACCACTATATAGTGGTCCCTAAACTGTAGCTCTCCAGATCTTGCAAAACTACAACTCCTAGCATGCCCAAACAACTGTTTGCTGTCTGGGGATGCTGGGATTTGTAGTTTTGCAACAGCTGGAGGACCACAGTTTGGAAATCACTTTGCAGTGTTCTCTAAAACTGTAGCCCTCCAGGTGTTGCTAAACTGCAAATCCCAGCATGCCCAAACAGCTGTCTCGGCATGCTGGGAGTTGTAGTTGGGTACCTCCAGCTATTGCATAACTACATCTCCCAGCATGCCCTTCGGCGATCAGTACATGCTGGGAGTTGTTACGTGCCTTGAGGGGTGTAGTTTCCAAAATAGTATGCCATGTGTTTTTTTTTTTTTTGCTGTCCTGGCACCATAGTGGCTTCCTAAATGTGACATGCCCCCCAAAAACCATTTCAGAAAAACTCACTTTACAAAATCCCACTGTCGCTCCTTCCCTTCTGATCCCTCTACTGCGCCCGCCGAACACTTGACATACACATGAGGTATTTTCTTACTCGAGAGAAATTGGGTTACAAATTTTAGGAAGATTTCTCTCCTTTTACTTTGTAAAAATTCAATAACTGGGTCTACAAGAACATGCCAGTGTAAAAAATGAAGATTTTGAATGTTCTCCTTCCATTTGCGGCTATTCCTGTGAAACACCTAAAGGGTTAACAAACCTTTTGAATGTCATTTTGAATACTTTGAGGGGTGCAGTTTTTATAATGGGGTCATTTGTGGGGTATTTCTAATAAGAAGGCCCTTCAAATCCACTTCAAAACAGAACTGGTCCTTGAAAAATTTCGATTTTGAAAATTTTGTGAAAAATTGGAAAATTGCTGCTATACTTTGAAGCCCTCTGGTGTCTTCCAAAAGTAAAAACATGTCAACTTTATGATGGAAACATAAAAGTAGACATATTGTATATGTGAATCAATATATAATTTATTTGGAATATTCATTTTCCTTATAAGCAGAGAGCTTCAAAGTAAAAAAAAAAGCTAAATTTTAAATTTTTTCATCAAATTTTGGAATTTTTCACCAAGAAATGATGCAAGTATCGACAACATTTTACCACTAACATAAAGTAGAATATGTCATGAAAAAACAATCTCGGAATCAGAATGAAAAGTAAAAGCATACCAGAGGTATTAATGTTTAAAGTGACAGTGGTCAGATGTGCAAAAAAATGGCCGTGTCCTACAGTGAAAATTGGCTGGGTCCTTAAGGGGTTAAAGGAGGCAGTGGCGGCCTCCTAAGTTCTACGCAAAAAAAGGCTCAGATTTTTTGTCCATAGGGTCATGGAGAACCCCTAAGTCCTCTAAAGGAAGGGCACTTTTCCTGGAGACTTTGGAAATAGCTACGTCTACTTTAGGCACCATTTCCCATTCGGTTAACTCAGTATTGTCAAATGGATATTTTCTTTTCAAAGCTCTGGGAAGGAAGGCCTTCCTTTCAGGATTTTCACGTTCCTTTTTAATTAACCCAGAAATGGACGGGAAAGGCTCTACATTTTCTCAGCTCTAATCCTTTAAACATAATGGCCCTTATTTACTAAGTGTTGTGTAGGTTTCTTTGTGGGTTTTAATTCCCTACAATTTTCCACGGTATTTACTAAGGTTTCCCTACATTTTGCACTTTTCCCTACATTTTGCTTTTTTCACACATGCTCTGATCTGTCTGGTTTTCCTCAGTTCAAATCCACCACATTTTATGTGGAAACCTTAGTAAATATGTTGGGTTTTTGTGAAAATGTCAGGAACATGCCCCTTTTAGGAGACCACGCCCCCTTTCCTCAGTGGCCACTCCCTTTTTGGGTTTTCTTAGCAAAATGTGTTTTTCAATTCTGGTGCAAAATCTAGCGCAGACAGAATTTCTGGCGCACAACTCGACAAAACAATAGTAAATGAGGGCCTATGTCCGGAATTGATTTTTCTCCTCTAGGACCTAGAATATTGGCTAATCGTACGTTTTTAATCAAATTATCAGTGTTCTCTGCCTGAAAGAAAGGTCTCTCTGTAGTAGTGTCCACTACCGTAGAGGAATACTCAGATTCAGCCGACTCTACAGCAATTCCTTCCTCCTCCGACCCCATTGGCTGCACAACTGTGGTAATAGGAGTATCAAGAGTAGGAGCAGAATTTAAAGCAGTTTTTAATGAATTCTGTATCTCCACTCCAATTAAATCTTGCATAGAAGACAATAACGTGGGGACTGAAAAAACCTTGGCCACACATGACGGACAAGTCATCTTTACAAAGCCCTGAGGTAACCTTGTTTTAAATGTATTACATTCAAGGTGTTTGGATTTCTGTGTTAATTTTAATTAGGTATTAAAAAAAAGATCCACATAATGAAATGGATACACTCACTCAGGAAACGCTGGCTACCGAGGACGGGGTTTTCGCTGGAGATTCAGCAGGGTACCACCTGGGGGTCCTCATGCTTACAGACTGCTACTGCTGGCTGGCTTCCACCACGGAGGATGATGACATCCTATGCGGCCTAAATACTATCAGACCTCACTTCCACACTGAGAAACACCGGCATCTAATGTCATATCCGGGTCGCGTCTCCAGACCCTGTGATGCATATCCGGCTCTTCCTCCAGTGTCATCCACTACCATGGAGACACATGCAGAGAGAACAGGAGGACTTCCTCTGTTACTGCGCCGCCGGCATAGTGGAGCCAGGCTTCAATTCCCAGACTAGGGAGACTGATCAGGACCGCCCATACCCCCGAGACTACGGGGATTTAAAATAGCTCTGGCATGCCCTCAGCATTCTTATCCTACAGCTGAGACAGGGACTCCCACCCCAGACAGGCTTCCTTAGGGACAGGAAACACACACCGAGGCCAAGGAGGAGGGTTCTTTTTATCGTCAGGTTTCCTGTCCCTAGAGGCGGAGTCCCTCTCAAAGGCGGTGCTGTCATGGCAACCGGGAAATAAGCCATAGTGGTAGGCGTGGCTTATTGAAGGTAAAGAAGACGGCCAGTAATTCTCATCTGCCCTATCTTGACAGGTACCGTAGGAATGTCCCGATACCGTGCAGCGGTAGGTCGAGTGTCCAGCGTAGGGATGGCAGCATGTACCAGTTGATCAGTATGGGGACGCAACTTCTTTGTGGCGGCTCCCAAGTCCCTGCAGTTGTCTAGCACAGGAAGGAAGTTAAAACCACTTCTTCCCAGTAACTCTATGGTGCATCCGCATGGAGAGTACTGTACAGCAGGCCATGAAATGGAGGAGAAATGTAGATTGTTGTACCATACCGTAATAAAAATAAGACATCCCTCCCTGTTGTACCATACTTACCGCAATAAAAATAAGACATACCCTGAAAATAAGCCATAGCGTGTCTTCTTGAGGAAAAATATATAAGACAGTGTCTTATTTTCGGGGGAACATTGTACATGCACCAAAATTAGTATGTTTAAAATTGCCATATTTTGAACCCTATAACTTTATTTGTCCCCATACAGTGATGTATATGGGGTAATTTTTTGGGCCGTGGTCTGTAGTTTTTATTGGTACCATATTTGTTTTGATTGGACTTTTTGATTGCTTTTATATTTTTTTTATGGTACAGGTGAAACTCGAAAAATTTGAATATTGTGCCGTTGTATTTCATTAATGCAACTTAAAAGGAAAGGAAGCATGAAGCATAGCATTGATCAGTGTCATCGGTGCTCTGCTGCTCAAGGCTGCTGAAACTTCCTGGAGCAGCAGATCACTGATCGGACGGCGAGGAGGCAGGTAAGGGCCCGCCCGCCGTCCTCTCAGCTGATCAGGACATTGTGGTTTTAGTTTAAGACGCCGCAATCAACTTTGATTGCGGCGTGTAAAGGGTTAATGCCGGGCTTCGGCCCGATCGGCGCTGCCTGGCATGAACCCTGGGTCCTGGCTGCTGATAGCAGTTGGGTCCCACAGGGTTTAAAGCATTCTACGCTCGTGAGAACGCTTTAAACACCAGTAACAGGATCAGGGTGTACATGTATGCCCTGCATCCTTAAGTACTCAGTTATGTACAAAAAGTTAGTCAAATAAAACCTATACAAACTGGGTATCGTTGTAATGGTGTGGATCTACAGAATAAAAGGTAATTCTTCATTTTTACCAAAAAGTAATCAACAAGCAAAATATCAGCTAAGGGTAACCCCCCTGCGGATGTGCTGCATGTGACCCTACCCTAGAGGTGTTATCCAGGATTAGAAAAAACACACAAAAACAGCACCACATCAGTCCTCGGGTTGTGTGTAGTATTGCAGCTCAGCTTCATTCAAAATGAAGAGAGACAAGTTGTAATATCACAGACAACCTGTGTGGTGCCGTTTTTGAAAGAAATTAGCTCTGTTTTTCTATCTCCAGATAACCCCTTTATTGAAAAGGTAATTTGAAATTCAAACAAAGACGTTTACATGGAAAGGAAATACAACAAACGAAAGGATTAAAAAGTCTTTTAATTATACACATGTGGTCACAATTTTGCCTTTTAAAAAGATCATTGGAAAATGTACATAAGGCCGCTTGTAAATGTACATCATCTATAGATTATTGATACAATGTTGTATGTTCACCAAAATTGACAATAATTTACATAAGTTTTTTTTTTCTCCTCTTGGCTTTGAGCAGGCTAATGAAAAATACAGTACTATACAAAGCAAGCCACTGGTCTTCTTACTCGTGCGGCTCTCCCCTGTGAACAGAACTTATATACATGGACATATATATATCATTTCTACTCACTAAGCACAATGTACTGCATTGATTCCTATCAACATGTTAGAGCCGCGGTGTAGAAACAAGAACGGGTTCTCCAGCGCTAGATAAATAGAGAAGCTGGTATTTATATATTTATATAGACTTTTTTTACCGAGCTGTAGAAAGACTGGTTAAAAAAACAAAACAAAACCAAAAACTTGATTTTCAAAGAAATTTACATTATACAACACTATTTGCCAAGGCAATATAGAGACACCCAAATGTACACTAAAATGCAAAAAAGTTTCTGCCCCTTCCCAGATGAAGGGGTGAAAACGAAGTAACATATACAGCAAAAAAGGTTTACAAATGTACAATCTGTACAACCAACTACAAAATAAGCAAGGCTCGTATTAAACAAAGACTGTAAACGGTCAACTACTCATTTAGTTACACTTATACAATACAAAGCAGATATTTATATAGGACCCAAAAAGGAAAAATTACAAACAGAAAGCCATTCGAATATATATATATATATATTTATATATTTTTTTTTTATCTATTTTTTACCATGCGCGAAAAGGACTTTTATCCACTATCTAAATCTATACGATTTGGCTAGTTATGACAGCAGAACAAAAAAAAAAAAAATTATTAAAATAAAAATAAATCACACCACTGTGTACATATAAAAAAACAAAAAAAAAACAAAACAAAAAAAAACTACCACTGCAGAGCTAAGCAATGATTCGTCGTCAGTGCTTCAGTAGGTGCTAAACAGGAAACAAAATGGAGTCGTCTTCTTTTTTTTCGACTCCTATATTTTATCTGTGGATTCAGAAGGCTCTGGACAGAATTTTATTGAGCCTCCCCCAGGGGTTGCATTTAACAAAGGAACGCATGGAAGCCTATGTTGCATGCTAACTGCATGATTTTTGCACCAGGTCCCTTTTTTCAGTGAATACAAGGGAAAACGAAATAGTTAATAGGCCTTCATTACTATAAGCCTCTCAGATGGTGCATAAATAACATGAGGAAAAACTGAAAATAGCCAGTGCTATACATCAGCTATCACTTGTTTTCAAATTAATAAGAAAATAAAAGAAATGTAAGAAGAAAAGGGGAAAAACAAAAATTACAGCTGTTGTGTATACACACACACACACACGTCTTTCCAGCAGGCAGTAAAGTGAGCTAAAGCAATACTTGTATTGCTGGACCTTAAAGGGGTTATCCAGTTTAGAGAAATGTATCCCCTATCCAAAGAATATGGGATGAGTGTCAGATCACAGTGGGTCCGACCACTGCAACCCCCCCGAGATCTTCTGTATGGCACTCCAGCACTCCTAGAGCACGGCCTGGGGGGTCCGCACCTGCCCTCCATGCATCTCTATGGGCACGCCAAAGCACTGTATCTCCGGTTTTGCCATAGAGATGCATGCAGGCTGCGTGTCGACAAGCATTCGGACCCCCTGCAATATTATACTTAGCCCCTATCCTTTGGATAGGGCAGTCTTTCCCAACCAGTGTGCCTCCAACTGTTGCAAAACTCCAACTCCCAGCATGCCCGGACAGCCGAAGGCTGTCCGGGCATGCTGGGAATTGGAGTTTTGCAACAGCTGGAGGCAAACTGGTTGGGAAAGACTGGGATAGGGGATGCATTTTTTCTAAACTGGATTACTCCTTTAACTTCGCTTGGCTACATTTCATTCCGGTCTAAAAACAACGGTGCTCAATCAGCAGACTACAACTCCTAGCATGTCCTTGTAGTTTAGCATGGCTGAAGAGAAGTAGGTTGCAGATCAATGATTGCATAAAGTTTTGGTTGCATCCAATTCCTACATACACAGTCCAAGAGGATATTTTGAGGACTTGAGCAGCCATTCCTAGACAGGTAACCTACTAATCGCCACTATTTTGGAGGTCACTGCAGTTGGACGGATGGACGTTTGTGTAGTAACTGAGGCTGCTGCCCCTCAGAAGATCCTGGAAGGAGTAGTCCAGGAATTTCCATAAAACACCACTCTTTTAGTCTAATCTTAGACAGTACCCCTTTTATGCATAAACATTCTTATTAGGGTTGTCTGGGTTTGGACCATGTGTTTTCGTAATGCACTTCCCACACCGATGGATCTCTGATGGATTGCTGGTGCCTACTGAAACTGTGCCAGGATTCAGGTTTTATGTGCACAAAAAAAACTGTCTTGCATGACCTATGCCACTTTATAAAAATGTAAGCCACAGTAAAAAGTGCGGCTTTAAGATGTGACATTGGGCCAGAATTCTGTTGCATGTTTAAGCTAACAGTTGTCCTAAACATAGACTAGACAGTCAAAGGCAGCATTTCCCAAAAAGGGTACCCCCAGCTGCTGCAAAACTACAACTCCCAGCATGCTGGGAGTTGTAGTTTTGCAGCAGCTGGGGGTACCCTTTTTGGGAAACACTGCCTGGTTGGAAAACACTGGTCTAAGGGTACGTTCACACGATGGAATTTATGTGCAGAATTCCACACAGAAATTCTGCAGCAGCAGAGTCCCATTGATATCAATGAGATTCTGCTGCACTGTTCACACAGCAGAATTTTCGTGCCAGAAACTTCAAGTTCTGGTGTCCGCAGGAAGAATAGACATGTCCACGTGCGGAGTCCACACAGAAATGCATTGCCGTCAATGAGATGGTGCATTTCCGAGCGGTCCTAGTGCCAGCATGTTCTGCCGCTACTCCACTGTCAGGGGAATGTCCGCACGGACATTCTCTCGTGTGAACATACCCTAAGAATGTGCCAAATTTATTAATATTATTTAAAATGTCTAAGAATTAGACAGTTTAAGTAAATGAGGGCGACTGTCTGCATTGAACTCCATTGTTTGTTTTTCTGTTACTCCGCCTGGAAATGCATACGAGATATCAGGACTGCTGATAAACAGGAGCTTAACTGTATGTAGGAGAATTGAAGCCACGGTCCTATATGTCTGTGGAAAGATACTTGTTTAAGGAGGAAGGGGCAAGGGGGAGGATAAGTTTAAAAGGGATAAAGGATAATATGTCACAAAATAAGATGACATCTCTATTTACAGATTAACCCTCCGAGCTGATGGGAGACTGACCCGACCGGCAAACCAGCATTATTAAAATACTGTACTTTCCCTTTAAAAACTACCACTTTTTACAGGAACTTTACAAGGTAAAAATTTACAAAATATGTGACAGCTTGATACAATTACATCATTTACAGGCTCTGGTTTTGTACTAGCTAGGCGGCTGGGTAAGTCTCCCACGGTGGCTGGAGGGAAGCCCCAAAAAAAGGTAGTCAGAAAGGGATCACAATAAATAGTGTGGTACACATCAGCTAAGGTAAGAAATAGCGAAGGGAAGGAGGGTCGGAAGGTTCCTCGTTCATGACAGGTGTGTTCTCAATTACTGGCTTTCTCTACAGCATGCCGTTCGATGGTCCAACCATCGGCCCCAGGTCGCTGCTAGTCTTCATGTAGTATTTCTCCAGCTTGGCCAGTATGTGCTTCCCATAGGTGTATTTACGCAATGTTGTAATGTGTGGTCGGATCTATTGGAGGAGAAAGAAAAGCTGGTTATTTTGATTTATTTGAAAAAAAAGGAGGTTTTTTTTGTACTTACCGTAAAATATCTTTCTCGTAGCCTTCATTGGGGGACACAGGGGCCAATGGGTATATTCTCTTGCCACTAGGAGGCACTGACACTAGGGAAAAAAAGTTTGCTCCTCCCTGACAGGATATACCCGCCCACTGGAAGTTAGGTAATCAGTTTTGTCACAAAGCAGTAGGAGAAGCCAACCAAGAGACAAGTCCAAAGGAATCCCAAAGAAACACCCAAGAACTGGAAAAAAGGCTATCCAGACAAGAATGAAGACATGGGTGGGTGCCGTGTCCCACAATGAAGGCTACAAGAAAGATTTTATGGTGAGTACAAAAGAGAAATCTCCTTTTCTTGGTCGCTCTTCATTGGGGACACAGAGACCATGGGATGTACCAAAGCAGTCCCTGGGGTGGGAAGAACACCACCAGATGAATGGAGTCAGTCCAGAGACTGAACCCCAGCTGGCCGTAAGACTCACGGATGAGACCCTGGGCTAAAAAGGCAACCAAGGCCTGGAACTGAGCATCTGGCAGTTCCCACTCTCAATGGAGATGGACTGGGATGCCATGGAAGGGACCTTGGACCCTGCGAGAAAGAGGGGGGTGCAGATTGTGCAGCCACGGAGTCATCCTGGCCAATGTATAAGGCAACAGAGCAGGCAACTGAGCCAACCCGTATGGGGGGGGGGGGGGGGGGGTGCTGCTGCGAGGTCCATAGAACCTGCAGGAAACGCCCACACCCCATCTCTTAATGGCACTATGCACCACAACTGAAGTCGCAGACTAAAGAGATGAAGGACAAATGGGGCAGGTGATCTGCCTGGTGGATGAAAAAAATATGCAGACAGTCTGGCTAATTGGCATAGGGACCGTGGACACGCCGGTCCTGTCCTCGGAACCACACACTGAAAGTGGTTTACCAGCCCATATCCATGGTAGCAGCAGGCCTGTGGAAAGGGACCTGGGAAAGTAGGGAACCCTGCGAAGCACTACGTGGTGCATTGTGACAGGCCCATGGAGCAACATGGGGTCCCTTGCTCAGAACTACACCTCGGCAGTAGGATACCTGAATTTCCGCCAAGGCGTGGGAAGTGTAAGGTAGGTGACGCCACGCAGTAGTAAACCACGCAGACCACCGCCTGGTTGACTGGTATAGGGTTCCTGAACGCAGTTCGGACGATCTGATGGGCGACCCTCAAGCAGAACAAAGTCTGACTGACTGACGTCAGTCCAGTGTACCTGCAGGGGACCCTCTTCCAGATTGCTCCCACCAGCAGTGAGGTGCTGGAAACTCCAGCCATGCACGCGGCAGCTGAGGGTCGGGAGACCGAGTGCGTCAGAAACCGTGCAGACAACAGTCTGGCTGAACGAGTACACCTCCAGGTGCTGTCGAAAAAGGAACTACAGTCATATTGCAGATCCCTGTGCCCCCTTGGTTGCAGGTGGGAGGTCGGGGAGCCATAGGAACCATGGATAGAATCCCCGCCACCCTGGGAGATCGGGGGAGGCTGAAGAGCCATGGATGGTATATCCCCATCGTCCTGCATAGGGTCCATAGGACAAGTCAGGGCACTACTTCGGACACCGCGCACTGGTAGTGGGGTACTGGAACTCGAACAGCAGTGACATCAGGCATGTGAGAAATGACAGGCAGCGGAGGAACCACGCAGACCACTGGTATGGGTCCATAGTATGCAACAGGTCACTCCGTCGGACACCTCGCACTGGCCGAGGGGTACCGGAATGTCAACCGCGGATGCGGTAGATATGAGATCGGTGACCTGTGGAGGAGGGAATCATAGTGTATGCATACGCCAAGAACCCTCCCCTGATGGATTACCGTCGGAGGAAGAACCCCAAAAGGAGACAGCCTCTGACATCCCTGGTAGCGTGAACAGCTAATGCAGTGCCCTAAGCGTGGAGGGCTCGCTGCGGGAGGAGGGGCGGAGCCAAGCTCCGTTCATGAGAGGTGCAGAAAGGCGCTGGGCTTTTCCTATCCGACGCTCCCAAGACAGTGCTGACAGAGGGGAAAGAAAGTCCTCCCTCAGTCTCCAAATTCGCACGCCGAGCACGGGGAGAAGGGGGGCGGAGCTACCTGCCGCCATTATGGGTTCTGCTGGCCAGCAAGTGCCGGAGGAGATCTGAAGTAAAGAAAATCAGTGGCCGCAGAAAGTACAGGGAGCCACTGCAAAAGCCGGCGGAGCTGCCCTGGTACAGGAACGGCCGTAACAGAGTCCACTGGCGAGCGAGCGGGCAGGCAAAGGGGATAATATACTCACCCACGGTCTTCATATACTCCCCCAGACAGATTCAACCAGCTTATAGCCACGCTGCATCATACCAGGCTAAGGTAGCGGGGTGAGCAGGGGCAGTGAGGGACGTGGACCCAGGGTACAACCTCCAGGCACTGGCCGTTGACGAGAAGGGTTTAACAGTACATACTCTATGTCTGTGCCCCTTTGTCGCATATAAGGAAACAGGTTGCACCATGCTCCTGAACCCCCACCTGAAAATGAGAAACAAAATGGAAGGAAAAAAAGCTAACTAAACAGACCTTACTAGAAAATAATAATAATAAAAAAAAAAAAAGAGGCCAGGTCTGGGGAGCTCCAGACCTGTGTCTTGCCGCCTACTGACACTAGCTAAAAACTGATTACCTGACTTCCAGTAGGCGGTTATATCCTGCCAGGGAAGAGCCGACTTTTTCCCTAGTGTCAGCGCCTCCTAGTGGCAAGAGCATATACTCATGGTCTCTGTGTCCCCGAATGAAGAGCGACAGGGAAATATTAGATTTTAAATTCTGACAGATGTTGAGGGTTTGTTCACGCGGGGCCAATACAATGTAGATTTTAGGCAGTGTAGCAGCAAAAGAGAAGGGATTCACAGAAATCTTATCCAAAACATTGCGATAAATATCCAAACATAAATTTGCCAGTGGTGCCGTTTTAGGCCCACAGCCTGTCAAACTAAGCTGCAGATTTTTTCCCATGAATTGATATAGGGAAGCCAAAATCCACAATAAATCCATAGCTATTGCAGGTTTTGCTGCAGTAACACAGCTGATTTAAATACATTTATTATATTCCTCGACAACAGTGTTTTCCAAACCAACGTGCCTCCAGCTGTTGCAAAACTACAACTCTCAGCATGGCCAGACAGCCTGTGGCAGAATTACATGCAGAAATTCTGACGTGTGAACATAGCCTATGGGTCTGTTGACATGGGCGGATTTTGTGTGTACTTTGGCCATGCAAATCCGCAGATCTTACTACTATTGACTTTAATGGGCCTGCAGAAAATCTGCATATATGTCACTGCGGATGTTCTGCTGACCCATTGAAGTCAATAGTAACAAAACCTGCAGCAAATTGTCTACAGCAAATATGCAGGAAATTGTCCCATGTGAATGGATCCTAAAGGGTTTCATTATTTTTTATTTACTTTCTTCTCATATATAAATATCCCCTTTCTTTTCAGTTTCTGCTCAGTTTGTTACCATAATCTTTTAAAGGTTGGTTGTTTAACAGAGGAGAAACTTTCATTTACACAGCCAAAGACCTATATGATAAAATTCTGTCTGCCTGCAGCTAGTACTATGTGGAGCTACCTGCATATGGATTTATACCTGTTCCAGGGGATTTCAACCTTTGACCCTTGCAATGTTATTTCCAGCAGTACCACAGACTGGAAACAGAGTAGCAGCTAAGACATGAGACTTTCAGTCGGATCCTCTGCGATCATATTTTTATCCTCTATTCTGTGGATAGAGGATTTGTTGTGGGTGAGACAATCCCTTTAATGTCTTTACCTTATGCATGATGATTTTGCGCTGAGCTGGCTCTGCCATATCAATCATCTTCTGCACCACGTAGTTTGCATACTGGTCCTTCATCATGGTGTATAAGGCACTGTGAGGACCATCATTCTGGCAGCACACCTCATCAATCAATAGCGCTCTCTCTGCACGGGATGAGTGACTGACACATTTCTCTACAACATTACTGCGGAGAGAAGGACAAATAAAGATCTGAATACAGAACTGACAACACATGCTGATATAAACAGTCATATAAGCTGACCTAATGATTGTAAGTGGCTGCTTCTTCGTATCCGTCAACCTAGCCCCCCAAATATATTCATGGCAACCCGACTCTCTGCATGAATGTTGTGTCGACCACGGCATGAAGCTGTGGCCAACACCCCCCTCCATGCACCTCTATGGGAGACGGGGAGATACATGAACACTATCTCCGAGATGCAGCTTTATGCGGTATAGGACAAGTTTTGTTCTACTGCATAACATCTTTAAACCAAGATTTCTCTGCTATGCTCAAGTGTTTCAGCATATAAGTGTGTATCTGGATCCCTCTTCTTGAATCTGTTTTATACTGCCTGTGGTCTGGGCAGCATGAACAGGTGATGGGTTGCCTTCAAGTTTTTGTTTGCAAAGAAAAGAAAAACCTTGAAGTATATAGACACTTTTGAAAATCTCACAAGTTACAGCAGTGTTTCCCAACCCAGTCCTCAAGGAACACCAACAGTCCAGGATTTTAATTTTTCCCTGTTCTATTTCAATGGAGTAACTGAAAAAAGCCGGAATGTTGGTGTGCCTTGAGGACTGGGTTGGGAAACACTGAGTTACAGGATAGTTGCATAGATAGACATTAATATCTGCTCGCTCTAGTGAAAGATTGATGCCCAGAATTATCAGTCCGAGACAAAAACGGAGTGTTTGTCGATAGCTATCAATCACAGCTCAGCTTTCATTTCACATCAAGTTATTACTATATGAAAGCTGAGCTGCTGATTGGTTACTATGGACAAATGGTTTCTATGGGCAAATTACTCCAAGTTTTTTTTCTGACATATTGATAAACCAGGGCCTAGATCAATCAGTACTTTTATGACTAAAGACTTTTTCTGGCTGTCCTGTAAATTTATCTTAAAAATGATTTTTTGTGAACATGAAATTTTACCTGGCAAACTTGTGCTGACTCAACGCCAAGACTTTTCCTCTAATTTCAGACACAATTTTGCTTTTGTCCTCTGATCGACCATGTTCTAGAACATGCTGGATGACATAATTTCCATACTGATCCTACAATACAACAAATAAAGACATGAAGCACAGATTAGGTCTAGATGATCACCAGTGTGCTCCCCAATTTACATATTAGGATTTTTCGTGATATCTCAGGAACTAAACTACATGTAGGAAAGTAAAGTTCATTGTGATCAGCGTCACCTGCACAGTACAGCATCACACAGTACCAGCAGGTTCGTGCAAGTAAAACTGGTCAGTTTCCCTTAACCTGTTCAGGACCCATGACGTAACGTTACGTCATGAATCCGCTCCCGATCTATAACACGGGGCCTCGGCGTGGCCCCGTGTCATAGAGGGTCGGGCCCGGCCTCTAACAATGGCAGGGACCTGTGGCTAATAGCGCGCGGCACTGATCGCGGTGCCGCGCGCTATTAACCCTTTAGACGCGGCGTACATAGTTCAATGCCGCATCTAAAGTGAAAGCATGCCGGTTAGCTCAGGGAGCTGTTCGGGATCGCCGCGGCGTAATCGCGGCATCCCGAACAACTTACAGGACAGCAGGAGGGTCCCTACCTGCCTCCTCGCTGTCCGATCGCCGAATGACTGCTCAGAGCCTTAAAAGATCATTTAACCCCTCCCCTATTAAAAGTTCGAATCACCCCACCTTTTCCCATAAAAAAAAAAAAAAAAAAAAAAAAAAAAAAACTGTTTAAAGAAAAACAAACATATATGGTATCACCGCGTGCGGATATGTCCGAATTATAAAAATATATCGTTAATTAAACCGCTCGGTCAATGGCGTACGCGCAAAAAAATTCCAAAGTCCAAAATAGTGCATTTTTGGTCACTTTTTATATAATGAAAAAATTAATAAAAAGTAATCAATAAGTCCTATCAATCTAAAAATGGTACCTCTAAAAACTTCAGATCACGGCGTAAAAAATGAGCCCTCATATCGCCCCATACGCGGAAAAATAAAAAAGTTATAGGGGTAAGAAGATGACAATTTTAAACGTATTAATTTTCCTGCATGTAGTTATGATTTTTTCCAGAAGTCCGACAAAATCAAACCTATATAAGTAGGGTATCATTTTAATCATATGGACCTACAGAATAAAGAAAAGGTGTCGTTATTACCGAAAAATGTACTACGTAGAAACGGAAGCCCCCAAAAGTTAGAAAATGGCGGGTTTTTTTTTCTATTTTGTCTCACAATGATTTTTTTTTCCGTTTCGCTGTCGATTTTTGGGAAAAATGACTGACGTCATTAGAAAGTAGAATTGGTGTCGCAAAAAATAAGCCATCATATGGATTTTTGGTTTTTTAAAGGCAAGGCGGAAAAACGAAAATGAAAAAACGAAAATGCAAATACGGAAAAACCCCAGGTCCTTAAGGGGTTAAAGGTACGTTCACATGGGAGCGAATCCACAGAGTATTTGATGCCGCAAAATGCGCTGCTGGAACACACAGAGTTAAAGGAGTACTCCGGTGCAAAACTGTTTTTTTTTTATCAACTGGTGCCAGATTAGGTGCACTGGTGCAAGTTAAACGGATTTGTAAACAACTTCTATTTAAAAGTCTTAATCATTCCGGTACTTAGCTGCTGTATGCTCAAGAGGAAGTTGTATAGTTCCTTTCTGTCTGACCACAGTGCTCTCTGCTGACACCTCTGTCCATGTCAGGAACTGTCTAGAGTAGGAGCAAATCCCTATAGCAAACCTCTCCTACTCTGGACAGTTCCTGACATGGACAGAGGTGTCAGCAGAGAGCACTGTGGTCAGACTGATAAGAAAAAAAAAAAGAACTTCCTGTGGAGCATACAGCATCTGATAAGTACCGTACTTGAAGAATTAAGATTTTTTAAATAGAAGTATTTTACAAATCTGTTTAACCTTTCTGGCACCAGTTGATTTAAAAAAAAATGTTTTTTCCTCCGGAGTACCCCTTTGAGGCAGAGTGAACTCACTGCTGCTGCTGCCGTAGCTCTGTGTGTCCACTCGTGACTGCTTTGGGGAAATCTGCAGATACGAGCGGACACACAGAGCTACGGCAGCAGCAACAGGGAGATCGCTCTGCCCTAACACTGTGTGTTTCGGCAATACATCCTCAGCATCAAATAGGCTGCGGATGCGCTCCCGTTTGAACATACCTTGAAATGGAGATCTTATTTTATATTTTACAGCTAAAGGTGGGTGGGATAAAAAAATAAAATAAAACCAAAAAAACACTATGTAGTCACCTGCCCCTGATCTCCTGCTTCGTGCTCCCCTTTAGACAAATCTGAAATGCCTGAAATTTCCTGTGTGTGAACAGGAGAGCAAAAGGGACTTTGCAGTAGGGACCAGCCCCATCGGAACACAACCAATGTGGGCTCTGTATCTGGGTAATGAAATTGGGTTTGGCTGGGACTTGGGGCTGTAATACGGACATGAAAATGGGGCAGTATTACATCCCTGTGAAATAAGCCTTGATCCTGATGACAAAATCATCCCACATCTCCATCTTCTAATAGTCCTAACTTTTTTTTTTTATTAATGTATATAAATGGATGTCACCATTTTGAGGTACCACTGAATTTTTCATTTTAACCTTTATATTGTTCACCATGTGACAAAAATGACATTATCTTTGTGTAGCAGGTTCATACGATTACAATGATACAATTTATATAGCAAATATCAGATTACCTTTGAACATTAAAAATTATTTTAAAGGGAATCTGTCAGCTCTATTTGCTTCCAAGCTGCAGACACAATGGGATAGCTGATAGGGCATAAAAGAAAAAAGCTGATTTTTTATGCTTACTGTAAAATCTCTCTCTCTGTGGATCCATTGGGGGACACAGACCGTGGGTATATGCTGCTGCCACCAGGTATATGCTGCTGCCACCAGCCACCACACTAGGCAATAAGAAAAGTCAGCCCCTCCCAGCAAGATATACCCACCCGCAGGCACCTGAACTTATCAGTTTAGTCCCAGAGCAGTAGGAGAAGACCAACAGGCAAGAAAAAAAAAACGGTTAACTGCCTGAGGAAACCGCAGAATAAACATTAACTGACAGGTAACAACCAGGAACACCAGAATAAATGGGTGGGTGCTGCGTCCCCCAATGGAGAAAGATTTTACGGTAAGCATTACTACTTTTCTTTATCAGCTCCATTGGGGGACACAGACCGTGGGATGTACCAAAGCAGTCCCCGGGGTGGGAAAAAGTTTTTTTTTTTACTTAGGTGGAAGGCTGGACCACAGCCACCTGCAACACCTTGCGACCCAGACTAGCATCAGCAGATGCAAAGGTATGTACCTGGTAGAGATTCGCAAAAGTGTGCAAAGACTATCAGGTGGCCGCCTTGCAAACTTGCAAGGCTGAAGCCCTGTTGCGGGGAGCCCAGGAGGCTCCGACAGAACGAGTGAAATGAGCTGAGACCCTGAAAGGAGGAGTCTTCCCCTTGCAGCGGTAAGCTTCCGAAATGGCAGAAAGGATCCACTGTGAAATGGTTGCCTTCGAAGCAGGAGGCCCCTTACAACGACCCTCTGTAAGCACAAAGAAGGAGTCACACTGGTGGGGACGTGGCCTGGATTCCAGTGTGAGCGGACATACGAGTTGAGAGCTCCCACTACCCCACCACCATCTACCCTGATCTCTCTCCCTTCCTGGCCGGTCTTCTTGAGTCTCGGTCCCTCTGGGGTCTGGGATAGCGAGGAGAGGCTGTGCTCTGGCGCTTCTGTGAGATGCAGGCGGTCTCCAGTGGCTGCGGCCTGTGGCCGTGTGCAAAGGAGCTCCGGAGCTGAGGCGGAGGTTCCCTGGGGCTGGGCTGGTGGTGGACTGCTGTGATGTCTCTCCCGTCTCTTCTCTGTTCCAGTACCCTCGGGCATCCTGAAAGGACAGGCCATCTTCAGCCTTCGTGGGCGGGGCCAGTGTGTAGCTGCTCCCGACAGAGGGAGAGGGTGCTGACGTCACCTGGTGGAACTGGGCCGGAGTCCTCTGAATATCTCTGCTCTTTGCTGCTGGCTCCCTGAGTGAGTACCTCCATACCCTGGCTGGCCCTGCTGGACCTTGTGGTGCTCTCCCTGTCTGCTGTAGCCCGCCTGTACGCTGAGGGGCCTTCACTGCCAACTATATACCCTAGTGACTTTCTACCTGCTCTCTGTTAGGAGGACTGCCAACAGGAAGCCCAGACAGAAAGGGCTTTTGACACCCAAGCAGAAGCGAAGGTAGGAAGTAAAGATTAACCTGCTGCTTCAAAGGTGAATTTTGCCAGATTTTCAATCCTCTTGTTCGCTGGGTCCTTAAAGGATGCTGCGTCCGCCAAAGGCAGAGTAGTCACCTTTGACAGGCGGGAAACTGGAGGATCCACGGTTGGTGGTGAAGTCCATCTTGCAATGAGGTCCTGGGCAAAAGGAAACTATGCCCGAACCTTTTTAGTCCCTTGAAAGTGCTTGTCAGGATGCTTCTATGCTGTTTCCAGTAAGGTGTCAAATTCAGCATGAGAGCAGAAAACCTTAGGAGAGGGACGGGAGCAGTGGAAGCAAACTCCTGGAGCTGGTTCCGAAGTTCCTGGGTCCTCTAGGTGAAAGGTGTCCGTGATGGCCGAGACCAAGTTGTCTACCATGTCGGATGTTCCGATTCGGTCCTCTGAGTCGGAGGCAGAACCTTACGCCTCATCTTTCAGTATCGCAGGAGACTGGAAGCGGGTGGAGGCAGCCTTGGATGAAGGTGAAGCAGACCTGGTATGCAGATCTGGAGACCTAGGACAGTGACCAGGAGAGTGGCCCTCAGAAGAGGGGCGTTTTCGGGGTGCCAGGGAAGAGGAGCGAAACCTATGAGGAGAGCGCCTATTCCGGCTTCCGGACTCTGGAGACGAGCCAGAGGAGAAACCCGCTTGTGAAAGCACCTAACATAAGGAGAAGGAGGGCAAGCCTCCCTGGAAGGAAGACCTATCCAATGCAGTCCCCATGGAATAGGAGACCTGTGCCAGGTCAGAAATAGACTGGGAGAGTGAAGACACCCATTCTGGAGGGAGAGCAGAGCCCACAGGTTCTGGTGGAACGTCCTGGGAAGATCTACCAGGAGGGCCGGGGCGTGCAGTGGTGCAGGTAGGACAAGTGGGTTCAGCAGAACCACAAGGCATTTTAGTTTTGCAGCCCACACAGGCATAATAGGTGACCAGGGCCGCAGGGACCTGTCGGGGGGGCTTCAGCTCTGGGTTTGGACATAGTGCAAGCAAAAGTAAAAATGGAGCAGTCTCACCCAGTGTTCCTCAGGAAGAGAAGAAGCAGGCTGTGTGAAAAGCCGGTCCTCAGCAGAGGAGAGAGGGAGGGCTAGCTCAATGAGGAGGGGGGCAAGACCAGTACCAGCCAGGCCCTTATTGGTACAAATGACCCATGCAGCGGGCGCCCGCACTGATAGGTAGATACCAATACCCCCAATACGTGCACTGAAACGCTATAGGACAGGAATCCCAGCCGGTGGGGAGTAGGCGGAGCTCAACTCCGTACGGAGAATGCGCCACGGCCATCATTAAAAGAAGTGCGGCTGGGAGAAAGGAAAGCTGTCGGCCGTGTGCGAACTGCGCGGCCGACAGAGAACAGAAGCTCCGGCGCTCTGGTCGCATCGCATATGTATGCGGCCGATGTGAAAATAAGCCGGGTGCATGCGCACAAAGCAGGGCTGTGAAAATGTCCTTAATAATGTAAAAACACATATTGAAATGTCCTACACCACCATTGATGTCCCCAATGTTCAGAATGGCCGAGCTGGAGACTGTACCTAGGGGGTTATAGAGGTTGAGAATCCTGAGCAGGACTAGAAACCTGAAAAGAAAGGGCGAGAAATACTTACCTTGTCCTTAGAAAACTTACCTAATGAAGTCTTCAGTCAGCTAGTAAACACCTGCATCATGCCGGGCTGAAACGTCGAGACGAGCAGGGAAGGTAGGGGGACCCGGACCCAGAGGTACAACCCCAGGTGCTGACCGGTGGCGAGAAGGGGTTGACAGTGCATAACTCGATGCCTGTGCCCCTTCTTTGCAAATGGGGAAACGGTTAATGCTATGTTCCTGAGACCCCACCTAAAAAGAGAGAAATAAAAGGGAGAGAAAACTAACTAAACATGCCTAAATTCAAAAATAAGAAAAATAAGTGACCAGGTCTGGAGTGCTCCAGACCTGTGTCTGCCTCCTAATGACACCAAGCTAAAACTGATTAGCTCAGGTGCCTGTGGGCGGGTATATCCTGCTGGGAGGGGCAGACTTTTCTTATTGCCAAGTATTAAGCCTCCTAGTGTCAGCAGCATATACCCACGGTCTGTGTCCCCCAATGGAGCCGATCGAGAAACCTTGTTTCCTGGTGGTAGTTGCCAAACATATAAAATCTCCCTTAGGCAAGTGTCAGGGAGGTGGGACTAAGTTGCTAAAGTGGTGCAGTCTAGCATGCTTCCTCGCTTGCCTTCCCCTCCCAGTCCCTACTTTTCTGACATACTAAGTCCAGTACGTCCGTCATAGAGGGGCTGGAAGTGAGGGAAAGCATGGAGACATTCTAGTCTACTACTGCAAGACCCTGCATTGCCTTACCCTCGGACACTAACTGGCCTTTATTTAAAGAAAAGTGGTGTACAACAAGCCAAGAAATTATATAGATTATACATACAATGAGTGTTACCTGCACCAGCTGTTCTGTGCTCTGATGTAATTCCTCCAGAATGGGCATAGTCTGCTCGACTGTACAGTGCTCCAGAATGCGCTGTATGACTCTGCAGCCATAAGGATGAGTGGAAAGAACATACACCTGAGGATGAAAGCAATTTATCAGTACGGCTGTGCAATAAAGACATTTGGTTTTATTCCTCCCCATGTTGTGTCACAGCTTCATCTTTATTGTATACTCTAGATGGACTTGTGAGGACAGAGAAAGGAAAACTAAACCCCAGTTAGTACATTGAGAACAGAACTTCTCATACTTTAGTAAAAGTTCTTTATTTTTGTTTATTTCCAGCAGATTAGATTTATGGTTTTCTGTCTACATACACAAGCAAGGTTCTTGCATTTCCATAAGCAATGCTACATTCCTTTAGGAGTGTGTTTTAGTCATAAGGTCTGATGAAGGTTGAGCCAACCAAATACTTTTACTATAAACCTGACCTTCTGGAACTATTCAAAAATAAAGAATTTACACTGAAGATTATTTTTTTGTATTATATGCAATTCAAAAGATGATAACTGTCTGTCATGCCATAACAACAAGCATCATAAACTGACAGCTCTACATACCTTCAATGCACACTGGGCTGTGTTTATACGTGGAGGAAAAACAATAAAATAATAATAAACACACGATCCCCCTAAGGCTAGGTTCTGGTGTATATTCTGGTGTTTTTGGAAAGTTGCCACTGCAATTTTTGAGCCAAAGTCAGAAGTGGATCCAGTAGGAAGGAGAAGTTCATGTCCTTATTTCCCATTTCTATTGAATACATTTCTGGCTTTGGCTCAAACACTGCAGTGGCAGTTTTCCAAAAAAATAAAAATAAAGAAAAAACCTATGTGGAAACCTAGCCCAAGTGAGAGTGAACATCTCTTCGATTTCTGCTTTCACTTGCTGTTTCCCCATTTAATGACCCTAGACCTCTTTAATAATTTTGAGCATTACAATGCTACAGTCTCTCTTTTATTACTGCAATAGCATTCTAGAACAAATTCTAGAATAACAAATTCTAAAAAAATAAAATGCACAAATCCTCTTGAGTATTTCACTTCTGATCTCCTCCTCTTGGTGAATATGGTCCCTTATAGCCTAGGCCCTCAAGAATATTGGGGAATGGGCAGAGATCTCACACACCTGTCCTTTAAAGGCATCTATAATGAACTGGAGGGACTGTGGCTGGACACATTCAATACATTTCTGAACCACGTGGTTTCCATTCTGATCCTTCACACACTTCAGAACATGTCCGTCCAGCTCCTTCACCATTTCACTCTGCAAGGAACACAACAAATTTAGATACACTGTGCTGAATAAAACATTTCATTTAAATGGACACTGTCATTAAAATAAGTTTTTCTCTATCGGCTCCATTGGGGGACACAGACCGTGGGTGTATGCTGCTGTCTCTAGGAGGTGTGACACTATGGTAATAAAAAAAGTCGACTCCTCCCAGCAGGATATACCCACCTTCAGACCCTGAGCTAATCAGTTTAAGCTTAGTGTCTGAAGGAGGTGGACATGGTCTAGAATTCTCCAGACCAGGTCTTCTGATTTTTTGTTTTCCTAGTATAGGGACGTGTTAGTTTCTTTTATTCCTTTTTCTTTTCTGTTTTCAGGTGGGGACTCAGGGACTCCGGTTCCCTGTTTCCCCATTGCGAGTAAGGGGGCACAGACATTGCGTATATGCGCTGTTCACCCCCCCTCGTCAATGGTCAGCGCCTGGGTTGGTTCCTCATGGGTCCGGGTCCCCCTATTTCCCTGCTCGCCTCGTTCGCGCATAGCAGCCCGGCGTGATGCAGGTAACTAAGCTGACTGAAGACTTCACTGAAGACTCCATTAGGTAAGTTCTTCTGACTGAGGTAAGTACTCCCCCCCCCCCCCCCTTTCTCCTCAGGTGCGGACTTGCAACTTCTGGAGACCCCCTGTTTTGGCCCACCTTTTAAGGTTATGAGGCTGGCTTACTGGGGATGGGGCTTTTATTCTGGACCTTTATTCTGGGGGAGCAGTGGCATCTGAGGAGTATATGTTTTTCACTGGAGTGTGTGTGTGTGTGTGTGTGTGGTTACTGTGTTTAGACTGCAGCGCCTTATACGCGGCTGACAGCCGCGGCGCTGGTATGAGCCGGGTGCTCTCAGCGCCAGCTTACTTTCGCTTTCTCCGCCAGCGCCTTATGTGTGGCTGACAGCCGCGGCGCTGGTTCGGGCCAGCCGCTCTCTGCGCTGGCCTACTTTCGCTTTCTCCGGCAGTTCCTGCCAGCGTATCGGCTGCTTCTTCTCGGCCTGTCCTTAGCTCCGCCCACAGGGCTGTCGGAGCTCTTCTGAGGCACCAAATAGCCTCCAATCAGCGCCGTGGGCGCGATTTTCAGTCAGAAGGGGGCCAATTAGTTAGTGCCTCTGCTTCAGGCGCGCCCCCCTCTGCACCAAAATGCCTGGCTCTACCGAGCCCACTTGCCCTGCCTGCTCCACTGCTCTCCCAGACCCACTGATGCCCCTGCGGTTCCGGTGGGTTCAGCCGCTCCAGCCTGGGTTTCTTCCCTGACCCAGTATATGGCTGACTTGACCCAAGTCTCCTGTTCGGTGGCTGAGGCCTCCCAGGAAGTGGTGTCCGCCTTGAAGGGGTCTTCCCTGCGCAGGGCCTCTGAGAGGGCCCGCTCCTCGTCTCCACATACTTCACGCTCTCACAAGCGTACTAGGGGTGCCTTGTCTGACTCTTCCATTGAGTCTTCAGATAGACGTGAGCGTTCCCCTCGTGGGTCCCGCCCCCCCCCCGTCATCTGGGCACAAACGTCGCTCCTCCAGAGGACGTTCTCGGAGTAGCCGCTCTGCCATGCCAGAGCCGCGTACCCGGTCAGGGTCGCCCCCCTCCAGGACTGCCTCTACTCGTTCCCATTCTCCTGGTGAACTGGTGGACGAGGCTTCCGAGCCGGCATCTGACTCAGAGGACCGCTCGGACTCAATTGCAACGGTGAACTCATTGGTGACAGCCATAAGAGACACCTTTCACTTAGAGGACCCAGGATTTTCAGACGTCAATCCAGGAGTATCCTTTCATCGTGCTAAGCCAGCACCTCAAAGGTTCAGCTCATACGCTGACTTTGAAGACATTCCGGAATCTGCATGGAAACATCATGACAAGAGGTTCCTGGGAATCAAGACGATTCAAGAACGTTATCCATTTGACAAGGACTTTGTCACTAAGGTGGTTTCCCCTCCCTCAGTGGATCCACCAACCTCCCGGATCTCTAAGGCGACTACACTGCCTCTGGCAGATGCCGCTGCCTTCAAGGATCCCACGGACAAGAAGGTAGAATCCTTAGCGAAGTTTGCCTCTGAAGCAGCTGGCTCTCCTCTTCTTCCCATCTTCGCCTCGACATGGGTGTCCAAGGCTCTGTCGGAGTGGTGCCAAAAGCTCCATCAGGATATCTTAGAGGGATCCCCCCCAGAGGATCTATCTGCTCTGGCTCTCCAATGCTCTAAAGCTGGGGACTTCCTGTGCGCAGCTTCCATGCAGTCAGCCCGTTATTCTGCCATTGCTGTGGGTCACCTAGCGGCTCTCCGCCGCTCTATGTGGCTTAAAGCTTGGAATGCAGATGCCGCTTCCAAAAGGTCTCTCACTGAGCTTCCTTTTACAGGTGGCTATCTTATTGGCAAACGCCTTGATGAGATTATCTCTGAGGCAACGGGAGGTAAAAGTTCCTTGTTACCTCAAAATAAGGCTCGCCCTACTTCCAAAGGAAGTCCATTTCCTTTCGGTCCTCTGGCTCCAGCAAAGGGTCCGGGCAGGCGCCCTCGCGGGACAAGAAGGCTCCTTCATTACGGGCACGCCCGTCTTGGAAGTCGGACTCCAACCAGTCCGGCCGTTTTGCGCCCAAATCAATTAACCGCAAACCCACTTCTGAGGCCCCCACCCGCGGTTTCTTCTCGGGTGGGAGGTAATCTCTTAATATTTCGAGACATCTGGACCTCACACATTCAGGACTCTCGGGTCAGGGACTTGGTGTCCAACGGTTACCGAATCGAAATCGCCTCCCTTCCGAGGGATCGCTTTTTTCGATCCCGTGCCCTCCGGTCTCCTCCTCTGGCGAAGCAATTTCGAGCGGCTCTCCAGTCTCTGCTTCTCCAGGGGGTCATCGTTCCCGTTCCTCCAGGGGAATGGTTTCAGGGTTTCTAGTCAAATCTTTTTGTGGTCCCCAAGAAGGACGGTTCTGTGCGACCAATCCTAGACCTCAAGCGTCTCAACCGTCACCTTCTTATCCGCCACTTCCGAATGGAATCTCTCCGTTTGGTGGTGGCGTCCCTGGAACAAGGGGAGTTCCTTCATCGGTGGACATCAAGAATGCCTACCTCCATGTGCCGATATTTCCAGGCCATTATCGGTACCTCCGCTTTGCGGTTCCGGAGGGGCACTTTCAATTTGTAGCCCTCCCCTTTGGTCTGGCCACGGCTCCTCGGGTCTATACAAAGATCCTTGCGCCAGTGATGGGCCTGTTACGGTCGAGGGGAATCTCGGTGATACCGTACCTGGACGACCTTCTCATCAAGGCTCCAACCAGAGCCCAGACTCTGGAAAATCTGGACGCCACTCTCCACACTCTGGATCGCTTTGGGTGGATGGTCAACCGGGACAGTCAGTCCTCCGTCCTACCTAGTCCCTAACCCTCCTGAGACTTCGATTCGACACGGCCTCTGCTCGAATTTGTCTCCCGCCGGACAAACGTCTGGCGCTTCGGTCGGGGGTCCGCTCCCTTCGGACCAAGGTCTCAGTCCCCACTCGCACTTGTATGGAAGTCCTGGGTCGGATGGTGGTGACTATGAAGGCCGTACCCTTTGCCCAGTTTCATTACCGCCCCCTTCATCTGACGATTCTCTCTCGATGGAACAGGTCTCCTCTGTCCCTCGATCGTCAGATTGTTCTCCCTCGCAGGGTCCGTCAGTCTCTGCTCTGGTGGTTCCGCTTCCCCCTTCTTCTCCAAGGGCGGTCATTTCTTCCTCTTCACTGGCAGGCTGTTACAACGGATGCCAGCCTGTCGGGCTGGGGCGGCTGTTAAGGGATTGGACGGTTCAGGGACTCTGGCCTCCCCGAGAGACCCCGATTCCGATAAACATTAGAATTACGGGCGATTCTTCTTTGTCTTCTTCATTGGGAGTCCCGTCTTCAGTCCCGTCCTGTCCGCGTCCAGTCGGACAACGCCATGGCTGTTGCGTACATAAATCGACAGGGCGGCACTCGCAGCTTGGCAGCCATGGCAGAGGTGACCAAGATTCTCACCTGGGCGGAAAGCAAGGTTCCGGTCATTTCAGCGATTCACATTCCGGGAGTCGGTCCTCACCCGACCCCGGCGAGTGGCCTCTACATACAGAGGTCTTCGCGCAACTATGCGACCTCTGGGGCATTCCGGACGTGGACCTCTTCGCGTCCCGGCACAATCGGAAAATCCTTCCTTTTGTGTCCAAGTCCCGGGACCCTCAGGCTCTGGCTGTGGACGCCCTAGTGATTCCTTGGATGGGGTTTGCCCTACCCTATCTGTTCCCTCCCCTTCCGCTCCTTCCCAGGGTACTGAGGAAACTCAAAGCAGAGAACATCCCCGCCTTTCTGGTAGCTCCAGATTGCCCCCAAAGGTCGTGGTACGCCGACGTAGTCAGGCTCCTGGACGATGCTCCACTGTGCCTTCCGCTCAGTCCGGACCTGCTCTCTCAGGGTCCTCTTTGCCACCTTAATTTACAGTCGCTGCATCTGACAGCGTGGCGGTTGAGACCACGGTTTTTAGGGCCCGCGGGTTCTCTTCCAAAGTCATTCACACCATGCTCAGGGCTCGTAAGCCCTTCTCCGCAAGAATTTACCACCGTACTTGGCGGTCTTATTTTTGTTGGTGTGAAGCTCAGGACTTCTCCCCGGTAACCTTCTCAGTTCCCAGTCTTCTCTCCTTTTTACAGTCGGGTTGGAACTGGGGTTGTCTCTCAGTTCACTTAAAGGTCAGGTTTCGGCTCTTGCTGTTCTTTTCCAGCGGCCCCTGGCTTCTAATTCTCATGTTCGGACCTTCCTTCAAGGAGTGGCGCACGCTGTTCCTCCTTATCGGTCACCCTCTCCCCCTTGGGACTTGAATTTGGTTCTGAGTGCCCTCCAGGGTGCACCCTTTGAGCCCCTTAGAGAGGTGTCTCTCCGCCTCCTTTCTTGGAAAATGGCGTTTCTTGTTGCGATCACCTCCATGTCCTCCCGTCTTTTTGTCCTGCTCCTTCTCATCCTAAGGAGCGCTTACTACACAAGCAGGATGTAGTTCAGGCTGTTCGGTCTTATCTCTCCATCACTTCTTCGTTTCGTCAGTGTGATTCCTTTTTCGTCATTACGGAAGGTCGTCGCAAGGGACAACCTGCTTCCAAGGCCACCATTTTTCGGTGGATTCGGTCTGCCATTTCAGAAGCCCATCGCTGTAAGGGGAAGGTTCCTCCTTTCAGGGTTGTGGCTCATTCTACCCGTTCTGTTGGGGCATCCTGGGCTCTCCAGAATAGAGCCTCGGCCTCGCAGATTTGCAAGGCGGCTACCTGGTCGTCTTTGCACACTTTCTCGAGGTTTTACCGAGTTCATACATTCGCATAGGCTGATGCTAGTCTGGGTCGTAAAGTGTTGCAGGCGGCAGTGGATTGGCCATCTGCCTGACTGCTTATCTGCCCACCCAAGGGACGGCTTTGGTACGTCTCACGGTCTGTGTCCCCCAATGGAGCCGATAGAGAAAAGGAGATTTTTGTTTACTTACCATAAAATCTCTTTCTCGGAGGATCCATTGGGGGACGCCCTTTTTGGAATTCCCTTTGGTTCTCTGTCCAAGGGTATGTTCAGTTATGTTTTTTCTTCTGGTTCTTGGACAGTTTTGGGTTTTTCTTTGACATGTTGGTCTCCTCATATTGCTCTGAAACTTAAACGGATTAGATCAGGGTCTGAGGGCGGGTATATCCTGCTGGGAGGAGCTGATTTTTTTTTATTACCATAGTGTCACACCTCCTAGAGACAGCAGCATACACCCAAGGTCTGTGTCCCCCAATGTATCCTCCGAGAAAGAGATTTTACGGTAAGTAAACAAAAATCTCCTTTTTTTGCATAAGATACAGCAGGCGATATAAATAAGATTTGTAATTTACTCCCTGTAACTTTCCTGTTCGAGATAGGGTCTCACACAAGAAAAAGTAAGCCCACCCGGTAAGATGATAAATTCTGGCAGAAGAGGTCTTCCGGGCGCGAATCATGGTGCGAATGACTTGGGCAGACAACCCCTCGGCCTTCAACACCGCGGTTTCAACCGTCACACCGTTAAACGCTGCAAAAGTGAATTCGGGTGCCCCGAGAGAGAAGATCGGGTCGTCTGGGAAGACGCATGGGAGCGTCCGCTAGGAGGTGGATGACGTCTGCGTACCACGTACGCTGCGGCCAATTCGGGGCTATGAGAATCATGGAGACTCTTTCCGCCTTGAGCTTCCGGATCACTCTGGGAAGAAGAGGAAGCGAAGAGATACGGAAGCGAGAAGTAAGACCAAGGGATCACAAGCGCGCCCACGACAAGTGCCAAAGGGTCGCGGGATCTGGATACAACGTTGTGAACCTGCAGTTCTGGTGGGACGCAAACAGGTCCACGTCCGGAGTCCCCCAGCGGGAGCACATCGTTGCAAACACCTCCGGATGGAGAGACCACTCCCCGGAGTAGGCTGTTGTGTGACTGAGAAAGTCCGCTTCTCAATTGTCCCCTCCCAGAATGTGGACCGCCGAAATCAAGGGAACGTGGCACTCCACCAAGAATCCTGGCTACTTCCACCATCGCCAAGGCACTGCGGGTGCCCCCCTGCTGATTTATGTATGCCACGGCCGTGGCGTTGTCCGTCTGTATTCGAACAGGAAAGGACCGAAGAAGAGACTCCCAATGCCGAAGATAAAGGAAAATTGCCCTCAGTTCCAGAACGTTGCTTGGGAGACCGGACTCCTGGTACACTCCTCCCCAGCCCAGGAGACTGGCATCGGTCGTCAAGACCCGCCACTGGAGAGGGAGGAAGGTACGACCCTCCCGGAGAAGAGGCGACTGAAGCCACCAGAGCAGGGAGTGGCGAACTCCAGGGGACAGCCGGATGGGATGATGAAGAGAAAGGGGAGACTTGTCCCATTGGAACAGGATGGCTAGTTGCAGGGGACGATAGCTGAACTGGGCAAAGAGAACTGCCTCCATGGACGCTACCCTCCTGCCCAGGACCATCATGCAAGTTCTGATCGAGACTGGAGTTGCGCGGCAGAGGAGGCAAACTCCCTCACTCAATGCACATCTTTTGTCCGCTGGAAGCCGAATAAAGGTGCCCCTTCACACAGAGGAAGACTTGGAGGAACAGGGCTTAAAGGAAAAACAACCTGACCGGGCACGAGACTTCCAGGAGGCCTGAGTTTTAAAGGAAGGAGCCTTCCGGTCCTAAGAAGCCGAGGCTTTGTCTGTTCGGGGTCGAGGCAAACCAAAATGGACGAAAGGAAGAGACCTTACGGCGTGAACCAGTACGCCTACAATGGTTTTACAGCAACAAAAAAAAAAAAAAATGTTTCCGCCCGTGGCCTAAAATTATTTCATCCTATCGCTTACCAAATAACCGGATTCCTGAGAAAGGAAGTTCCGTAAGAGAGCATTTGGAAGCGGCTTCCACGTTCCATGCTTTGAGCCACATGGCTCGACGCTCGACCTGGTTACCAGAAGCGAAGGCCGCACAGCAGGCTGATTCCAGGGCTGCCGAGCAAAGGTAGTCACTGGCATTAGAGATTTGATGCTCTGTGTCATCAAGTTCTGCAGGAGACTTGGAACGGACCGTATGATCCCTTGAGCGGGACGAGGTAGAGCTGGAACCCAGTGGAGGAGACCCTGAGCGGCTCCTCGGGGAAGGGGAACGGGAGAGTGGCCAGCTGCGACCAGCAGGAGAGCTGGAGGAAGAGCCATGCCTTTGAGAGGAGGCCAAGCACTCCTTTCTCGGGCGCTTGTGAGGAGAGCGCCTGGAGGAGCGGAGCTGGGAAACCGCTGAAGTGTCCTGGACGGATAGCTGCAAGGAGGAACGCTCCAGGGCGGTAGCCACCACCTGCGATACCCGCACCAAATCGGTGATGGACTGAGAAAGGGCAGAGGCCCATCCTGGGGTGGGCTCAGAGGCCACACGCTCCGGCGGACTGTCCTGAGGGTGGATGATGGGAGTGATACTTACCACTGAGGCTGATATACCGACAAAGGTGTCTTCAGCCAGTATGGTGCTTCGCTGAATCATGCCCGGCCGCAAAAGGCAGGGGGCGATTAGGGGCCAGAGGGGGACCCGGAACCAGGGTCAACCACTTAAAACTGACCCTTGGCGAGGGAGGTTAACGGAACATACCTAATGTGCCGTGCCCAGTCTTCGAGTGGGAGACCAGACAGCGCCATGCTCCTGTCCTTCTAACCTATGGAAAAAAAAAAAAAAAGGAGAAAAAAAAAAAAGACCTGCGTCTGCCTCCTACTGACACTATGCTAAAACTGATTAGCTCAGAGTCAGTGGGCGGGTATATCCTGCTGGGAGAAGCAGACTTCTTTTTTTGCCTAGTGTCGCCTCCAATTGGCAAGCAGCATATACTCACTGCTCCTGTGTCCCCCAATGTAGGCAACAGAGAAACAGTGTTTTCCAAGCGAGGTCCTCAAGTCCCCCCAACAGATCACGTTTTCAGGATTTCCTAAGTCTCTCACAGGCGATATAATGGAGGTGATGCCTGATGCGCTGACCACAATTATATCGCCTATGAAAGACTAAGGAAATCCTAAAAATATGACCTGTTGGGGGTACTTGAGGACAGGGCTTGGGAAACACCGCTCTAATGGACATTGACAGAAGGACTGGACATGTTAGGGAGGGGATGTGGTTCGATATTTGCTTACTTTGCTATAAACAAAACAAATATATACACGCTTACCTGAGCCAAGAGTATATGCATGTGAAGGTCAAAGACTATAGCTGCCAGCCAACACATAATGTGTGTGGCTGGCTTAAGAAATATACTACTTTGGATGCAGGGGGGAATATTAATTGGTTACAAGGCTGTGCATGACACAATATGATCCACCAACACTACATAAAATGGTGACTGATGGGGGAGGAAATTACATTGTTCAGAACAAAAAAGTAAATAAAAAGATAAACTTTTAAATTAAAGGCTATAGATACCTTTGAAATTTTCTTTTATGTTGCATAACACATGTTCTCCATAGGTCTTTATTAAAAATGTTGCTTACTTTTGCATCTAGTTTGCTGCATGAGCTCTATTTTCTCTCTACAAAGCCTCTGTCATTCTCTCCTGCAAACTGCCTTTTATCTGCTTTCTTCCCTATCTACAGTCCGTGTGAGTTGTACTCCAAGGTTTCAAACTTTGAGCTGGTGTGTTCCCCTCTCTCTGCTGCAATCTTTTACAGAGAGCAGAAAATCCATCTGACTTCTCTGTATCCGAGTAGCAGCTAAATAGTAGGACATTTTTAAGAGTATTGAGAAAGTTGCTTCACTCAGTCAGGAAACAAATCAAAAAGAAGAAGAAAAAAAAAAGAATATTTTAGAAGGTGTTCATAGCCTTTGCGTCCACTTAGAACTTTCAACTAATCACAATTTCAGTACTCTGTCTCCATTTTATGAATGATTAAATTGTTAAAAATAAAAAAACAGTGCTTACAAAATTGAGAATAGCTTCAGATCATGTAACTTCACCACCACATACCTGCTGATCTGGAGATATGGATTCAAGAGCCTTCTGAATTACTCGACATCCGTACATCTGTAAAGCCAATGGAAGTACATGTCCGCGAATACGTGTTGCCAACGCCAGTTTCTGATCCATACTGCCAAACTACAAAACAAATATATGCCATCAAGTGAACCGCATCAAAATGCAAGAAGGTTTCAGACATGTCACATCAAAGTGAAAAATATAAGCCTATGCTTTATTCTACCTTCTCATGCAATTGTATTCTATTTTACCTACAAAATTTAATTTATTGTAATTGAGTAGAGAAAACAGGGTTAATTCTCCCCTACTTGAGCAGGGGTCTTCTATTTATAAGATAGCGGTGGGGGAGGTAACCCACTGACTTCAAGGACTGATTTGAATTGTAGTCCGTGAGAAGGTGGAGATTTTGATAGGAACATGGTACTGACTAGATCAAAGCGCAGGTGGATACCATTGTAAGTGTTGCAAATTCTATGCTAAACATCAACCTTCTGTTGACTACCAAGAATTACTGAATAAAAGTTACTAACTTCGAAAAACTTTTGAATAACATAGTTTCCAAAGACATCTGTCATCAGCTGATAAGCGGCTTGCAGGATCTCACTGAAAACCACTTGACGCTCTGCTGGAGTGGCCCGTTCTAGCTTCTGCTGGATAAACCTGGTGAATAAAATACAACAGACTTTATACTATATTTATTTAAAGCTAACATTTCAAAAAGGCAAACTATCATCACTTTCATGCTGTTTGGACCACAAGTCATCGAGATCCAGGCAGCTTTTACCCTCCACACCGGTCTGGGCTGATAGATTTCTCCATATACCCAAACTGGGGGAGATCTATTATCAAGACCAGTGGGGCAGACCGAACCCACCAGTGACCAGGGTGGTCCAGGCAGCATAAAAAAAATAAAAAAAAACAACCCACAACAGGATACTCATGTGTGCAGTTCACAACATTAAAGTCTACAGGAACTAATGAAATGGTGAGCCTCCTTCTACTGCAGTGATACCCCTGCCCTGTCTTTGTAGCTGGGGGTCTCAGTAACTTCCTAGTCAACGGTAACCTACCTGGAACCATGCTGGTCCTGGGAGAACTCAACAATGTGACCAATAAGATCCCTGAGCTGCAAGTTTGGAAATCGGTTGTTGCGGAAATCTTCCAATAATCTGCTGCGTCCGGAGGGCATTATGTCAGATCTGTTATATCGTAGGCGAGAAGGTGGGAAGAGCTGGCTACTGGAACTAAAGAAACTGGATCCACTGGCGGCGTTGCGATATTTGGCCTCTGCTCCAGGGGCAGCGGAAATATACCGCCCACTGCCATTTGTCAGCCCTCCTATTAAACAAAGCGCCTCCATTAACATACAGACATTAAAGTTTTATAAAGATAAGAGTTAGAAAGGCCATTTAGTTAACCTGTACAAGTCAATTCTACCACTAATGCAGAATCAGTGTCTTTTGGGCTTTGTGTTGGATATTGGCTCATCATGACAATAAAGGCATATTTCAGCTTTCCCTTTTTTATTAACCCCTTAAGGACCACAGGTTTTTCAACTTTCGTTTTTTCCTTATCACCTTCTAAAAATCATAGCGCTTTCAATTTTGCATCGACAGACCCATATGAGGGCTTATTTATTGCGCCCCCAATTGTACTTTGTAATTACATCAATCATTTCACCACAAAATTCACGGCAAACCCAGAAAAAAAAATATTCTTACAGAACACCATTCTGTAAATTTTGGGGGCTTTAGATTCTACGCAGTGCCCTTTTTGGTAAAAATGACAGCATATATTTATTCTGCAGGTCCATACAGTGACAAAGATACCAAATTGTTATAGGTTTTTCATTATTTTACCACTTAAAAAAAATAACTACATGCACCAAAATTAGTGTGTTTAAAATTGTCATCTTCTGACCCCTATAACTTTTATTTTGCCGTATACAGGGTGGTTTGAGGGCTCATTTTTTGCACCGTGATCTAAAGTTTTCATCGGTACCATGATTGTTTTGACCGGACTTTTTAATCACTTTGTATACATTTTTTTTAGGGTTTACAAAGTGACCACAAATATGAAATTTTGGACTTCGGAAGGGATTAATTTAATCACTTTTTATTTTTACATTTATTTTTTTAGCCCCCATAGGGAACTATTACTTGCAATACTTTGATTTCATACACTGAACAATGCTATGCCATAGCATAGCATTAATCAGTGTAATCTGTACTTGATGATTGCTCAGCCCGGATCTCAGGCTTGGAGCAATCAAACGATGATCGGACAGCGAGGTAAGGTACCTCCCGCTGTCCTCTCAGCTGTTCGGGACATCTGTCAAGCCCCCTCCCATAGGCATGCATTGAGGGGGCGGAGCGTCATGTCATACAGGGGCGGGGCCATGATGTCACAATACTCCGGCCCCGTGATCGCCAGTCATCAGACCCGGAGCGAACAATGCTCCAGGGGCTGATGGTAACAGGGTGCTGCGTGAGAGATCACGGGGTTCACCAGTGGCGGGACCCCCGCAATCAGACATCTTATCCCCTATCCTTTGGATTGCGCCGGAGTACCCCTTTAATATACAAACAAAAGGCGAAGTCTGGAGTGAAAGACTTCACATCACATTCCCCACATCTACCAGGTCCACAGCATATGGAGATCTTCTGTATGCATCTTGCACCTGTGACAAAGCATAGTACTCCTAACCCCTATAATGTTTAACCTGTTAAGGACCAAGGGCGTAACTGTACGCTCTGAATCCTTAAGTGGCTTTGAAGCGAGCGCAGAAAATGCACTCGCTTTAGAACAGTGAATGACGGCTATTATTAGTAGCTGGACACTTACTGCTAATGACAGGCAGCAGCGATCCCGCCACTGACCCTCATTATCCCTTTAGATGCTGTGATCAATGCCAAGCACAGCGTCCAAAGTAAAAGATCTTCGGTAACTCAGAGGGGCGACATGACTGCGGGGGTTCCGTGAGCTAAAATGGCAGAGGAGGGTCCCCTTACCTGCCTCCTGCCACCGATCTAACTCAGCCAGGCTAGTGGATAGACGATCACACGTATAATGCTATGCCATAGGCAAAGCATTATACATTAAATGCAATCCAATGACTGCATATCAAAGTGTAAAAAGTGTAAATAGAATTAAAAATAAATTTAAAAAAAGTTTATAAAATTATATAAAACCCCCTCCCCTAATAAAACTAATCTTAAACTAACCTTATAAAATTAAACTAACCATATTTTCCCGTTGTACAACATTTTTTTTTTAAACATATTTGGTATCACTGCGCACACTTAAAATATAATGTTTATTATCCCACACAGTAAACTGCGTAAATGTTAAAAAAATAAAAATAAATCAAGCCCCCAAAATAGATGGATAAGCCAGCTCCACGCCTCCAATGTGCACTGTAGCGCATGATGAACAGAACATTAAAAACAGATAAATTATTAAATACAGATAACTCTGCACAAAAGGCAGCCAGAAATGTAAGTTACCACGAGTTTTACAGTATTCCACCCGCACTATAGCCCAGTACACCAGCTGTCAGATTCTCTTTAAAGGGGAAATCAACTGGCTCCAGAAAGTTAAACAGATTTGTAAAACTTCTATTAAAAAATCTTAATCCTTCCAGTACTTAGCTGCTGAAGTTAAGTTGTTCTTTTCTGTCTGACCACAGACACATCTGTGGTTTCAAGAACTGTCCGAAGTATTAGAGGTTTTCTATGGGGATTTGCTAGTATTCTGGACAGTTCCCGACATAGACAGATGTCAGCAGAGAGCACTGTGGTCAGACAGAAAAGAACAGCTCAACTGCAGCAACTGATAAGTACTGGAAGGATTAAGATTTTTTTTAATAGAAGTAATTTACAAATCTGTTTAACTTTCTGGAACCAGTTGATGGAATACCCCTTTAAGGATGCAAATGCATGGTGACCTCTATGAGCTACTTCCCCACGAAAAAAAAAAAAAAAAAAAAATGAAATGCCAAAATTACTGATTTTTGGTCACATCATATGTCAGAAAAAATAGAGAGAGATTTAAGGAATTCTATCAAAACAAAAATGGTGCTCATAAAAACTACAAATCACGCCCCATAAAATAAGCCCTCATACAGTGCAGTACAGTGGTCCCTCAACATACAATGGTAATCCGTTCCAAATGAACCATCGTTTGTTGAAACCATCGTATGTTGAGGGATCCGTGCAATGTAAAGTATAGGACAGTGGTCTCCAACCTGCAGACCTCCAGATGTTGCAAAACTACAACTCCCAGCATGCCTGGACAGCCAACGGCTGTCCGGGCATGCTGGGAGTTGTAGTTTTGCAACATCTGGAGGTCCGCAGGTTGGAGACCACTGGTATTGGAGGTTATACTCACATGTCCCCGCGCTCCGGACCGTCACCGCTGCCCTGGATGTCGCCCTCCATCGCTGTCGCCGCGTCCCTGGGGTGTCTTCAACGCTCCAGGAAGGTCTCTGCTTCCCCGGCATCCTCGCTCTCCGTCATCATGTCACTACGCACGACGCTCCTATTGGATGACGGGACGGCATGCGCAGCGACGTGATGACGCCGATGGAGAGCGCCGGCGATGCAGGGGGTCCCGAGGAGTACGCTACAGAGCCCCGAGGACAGGTAAGTGATCGTCAGTGGACCACACGGGGCACCGTAAACGGCTATCCGGTGGTGGCTGAGGCAGTCTGTGCTGCCGGATAGCCACTTATGCGATGGCCCCGACATAAAAAAACATCGTATGTTGATGCTGCCTTCACCATGCGATGGCCTCAGAGGCCATTGTATGTTGAAATAATCGTATGTTGGGGCCATCGTAGATCGGGGGGGGGGTCACTGTATAGGGGCTTATTGTAATGATAGGCATCGTTTTGATCGTATTGACCCACAGAATAAAGATCACATGTCAGTTTTACCATAAAGTGCACTGTGTAAAAATTGATATTGAAAAGATGATATTGAATATTTGGCTGTGAAGCCCTGAACTTAAACGGGTTATTCCATGGTATATCAGACTGCCGCTCAGCAAATCAGTGGCCGAGGCAGAAGTCACCGACCACCAGCAACAAGGAATAGGACAGCACCAGAGGACTGGAGAAGGACACCCGAGAGACCAGCAGGAAGTAAGTAGAGGTTTACTATTTTAATGTTGGCAGCCTCTGAACTTCTAAAGTCTAACACAGGATAACCCTTTTTAAATAAATTAAAAGGTTAACTGAAAGGTATATCAAAGCTCCTAAGGAGCTAGTAAAGAATTATACGACTGACCTCAGTCTGTTATGCTTTAAATTTAGGTGTTTGAGAAAACTTTCATTTTGTGTATTTGCAGTATAGGGAATAATCTTACAACATAATTCACATTTGTTTTAGAGGCTCTATAACAGTCATATTTGGTCAGAGGAATACTGCTGCATGATACCATAGTGAAAACCATTATAGGTCTTTCCTATGTCCGCTTGGATATTCTGTGGGAACTCTGGGTGATTTCCTCCCAAAGTTCAAAAATCTACTGACCGTTCATCTGTATTCATATAAAACAGGTCCAGCTGCATTCACACCTCGTTTTCACTCAACGGGTGCCGGATCCGGCTGGGGGAGGGGAAAACCGGGCGCTCCCGTATCCCAGCCGGACCAGCACTGAAATCCATTTACTTTAATGAGCCGACCAGAGTCAAACGGTGACTCCGGTCGGCTCATTTTTGACCCGTTTGCGGTTTTCTGATCGGACCTTAAACCATAGTATACTACGTTTTTTGTCCGATCACAAAACCAGACACGGGTCAAAAATGAGCCGACTGGAGTCACCGTTTGACTCTGGTCGGCTCATTAAAGTAAATGGATTTCAGTGCTGGTCCGGGAGCACCCGGTTTTGCCCTCCCCCAACCGGATCCGGCAACAGCAGGCTGAAAACGAGGTGTGAATGCCGCCATAGTGATGACCGTGCTGTGGTATATGTTTGCACTATGGTGGGAAACTAATGAGGTTCATCGATGTGAACAGAGTTTATGGCTTATTTCACACAAGTGCAATATGGCCAAATAACTCAGCCAAACCATGGCTCTAGGAACACGGTTCATTAGACCATACTATGTTTATGTGAAATTAGACTAACACTTTGGTGATTTGACAAACTACATAAGATAAATAAGCGAGGAAATAAAAAATTAGATGGACAGGTTTCAAATGCACCAGATTTATCACAGTGTATCAGGTTATTTGACAAATCTGTCACATTTGTAGACCATCTAGTCATAGCTTAGATCAGCTATTAGTTGCCTTATTTTTGAAAAGGTTGATGTGTGATGTACGCCAGAATTCTGACACATTTGCAATAATAAATCTGCCCCTATGTCTTTAGAGTGATTTGTAACCATCATTACAGAAAGCCCAGAAGCTGTGAATCTACAAAGCAAAGCAACAATAGGACACAAAAAAAACCCCACACCAAGGACATATTTATTCTGAAACAAAACACGTTCACTACCACAAACACACATTAAACAACAAAGACTTGGTTTTCTTTACCTAAATGCAAACTGGATGATGATCCATGTGATGGAAGTGACGGCGGCGGTGTTAGTGAATGGCTGGGCGTTTGGCTTGGAAGAGGCATGCCTATTGGGCTCGGAGATGAGGAGAATCCCAGGCTATTGTAAAAGGGTTGACCTATGGGTGCCAAGCTGCTGCCAGACCTTTTGTATAAGTCAGAACTAGCAGAAAGAGAATCTCTTCTGGAGCCACTACCACCTGCCGAATTCCCAACTGAGTGAAATATGAAAAATAAAACAAAAATATAGACAATTGAAAACCAGACAGTGTCAATGAAGGAAATATCCCAAGCCTGACATCTGGAAGACAGTCAACAGAAATGGAACAAAGAAGAAAACTAACATAAACTAACCGCAAAATTCTTCCTAATACTGCATGTGTTATGGACATTAAAGGGTTACTCCACTGGCAAAAAATTTTTAATCAACTGGTGCCAGAAAGTTAAACAGATTTGTAAATAACTTCTATTAAAAAACCTTAATCCTTTCAGTACTTGTCAGCTGCTATATGCTCCACAGGAAGTTCTTTTCTTTTTGAATTTCCTTTCTGTCTGACCACAGTGCTCTCTGCTGACACCTCTGTCCATTTTAGGAACTGTCCAGAGCAGGATAGGTTTGCTATGGGGACTTGCTCCTACTCTGCACAGTTCCTTAAATGGACAGATGTGTCAGCAGAGAGCACTGTGGTCAGACAGAAAGGAAATTCAAAAAAGAAAAGAACTTCCTGTGGAACATACAGCGGCTGATAAGTACTGGAAGGATTAAGATTTTTTTAAAGAAGTAATTTACAAATATGTTTAACTTTTTGGATCCAGTGGATTTAAATTATTATTTTTTTTCCCACCGGAGTACCCCTTTAATGAGTCACTGTCAGTCAAATAAACTTTTGACTTTGATGTTGTCCAGACATGTCAAAAGTTTAAATGGCATGGTCTCAGTCCGGAGAGTTATAACCCTGTGAAGTGCACAACAGTGCTCTTCACTACCTGACTGGCTGCTCCCTTTGACCTTTTCACTCCATAGGCCACTGTTTCCTAACCAGGGTGCCTCCAGCTGTTGTAGTTTTGCAACAGCTGGAGGTACCCTGCTTGGGAAACAATGCCTTAGACTGAAGGCTCAGGTCTGAGTGACAGCTGGGCAGTGAGCTGCAGAACACAACCTGGTTGTAACTTGCAATTGCAGCAGATCTCAGGATTGAGACCCGATGCAATCAAAACTTTTAATATGTCTGGACAATATGTCAAACGTTTATTCAAATGATAGTGATGCAATTATTTATTTTTCCTTATTACATTTCAACAGCCATAACAGCCACAGCTTCTGGTGCATTAAACTTACCTGATGATCCAAAGCCTCCAAAGGCCGAACCAATTGCTGCGCCGAGAGAGTTGCTGCTTCCAAACCCAAGAGATGTATTTCCAGGTTGTCCTGGCCCATGTGAGAACAGAGAACTGCTCTGAGAGCTGTTTGTCAAGGAGTTATTCCCGTAAAATGAGCTGGAATGGAGGTTGGCATTAGGCTGGGACTGCTGCTGCTGTGGTTGTTGCTGCTGAGGGGCCAGTTGTCGGAAGATGCCGTTTGTGGCTGCTGAAAGGTTGTTGGCACCAGAGGCAGATGCGGCAGCAGCTGGAAGGAGACAATGGCAGAAGGCAAAGTTAGGATCAGTACAGTGATCCCTCAACTTACAATGGCCTCAACATACAATGGTCCAGAAAAGACTATTGTAATTTGAAACGAGACTCAACATACAATGTACAGACAGTCCAGATCTGTGATACCTGTCAATGGCCGAAAGAACTGACCAATCAGAATGGGCATTCACAGGTAAAACCCCTGTATTACTGAAGTGTATGCACTGACTGGCTGTCTTGCAGCGCCCCCTACAGTACAGGGAGGTATTACATCTTCTGTACTCTTTACCTGTGCCAGGGTTAGTTGCTCCTTTGGACACCAGGTGAGGGCGACTCCATGTTACTTTTTTAGGACACTGTGTGCTGTACAGGACCCTGAAGAAGCTCCTGTACTCTACATAGACCAGTGTTTCCCAGCCAGGGTGCCCTCAGCTGTTGCAAAACTACAACTCCCAGCATGACCGGACAGCCTCTGGCTGTACGGGCATGCTGGGAGTTGTAGTTTTGCAACAGCTGGAGGCTCCCTGCTTGGGAAACACTGACATAGACAGTGATTACAGCTCCCAGCAGATCTTTCTTACTTTTATATGTAAGGACTTGCTTTATCTATATTAGTTATCTACTTATTTTTCTTTAATCCTCACTTTTTCCTATTTTTGGATGCCATTTTTGGGCTTCAGAACCAATTACCAGGTTTCCATAGAGTTTTGGTCTCAACATACAATGGATTCAACATACAATGGTCGTCCTGGAACCAATTAATATTGTAACTTGAGGGACCACTGTATTTAGCTAAAAAAAAATCCTCAGTGCAGGAGGCTTAGGGTATGGTCAGTGTGTATTTTTCTCATACACCATAAAATACAAGGCTGAATTCCTGAAGGAAGCCTCAGATTTTTTACATATTTGGCTCTTGACTGTGCCCTCAACTTTTGTCATGGATGCAAAAAGCCCCAATGTGGCTTATCAGTGCCCCCCATTAACAGGACTGTTTCTGGAATAATATGCTTAGAACAAGTGACCTACCAATCAGAAGCAAATTGTATGTCTTTTGGTGCATGCTCTGGTTGGAGTGCTGAGAATTTGACCCAATTTTGACCATCTATACATTTCTTATTTTTTACCATATACAGGGCTGTATGAGGGCTCATTTTCTGTGCAGTGATCTGTAGATTTTATCAGTACCCGTGTAGTTTTTGCATATATGCAACTTGTTAATCACTTGTTAATCACAAAAAAGACAAAAAAAATGTCAGTTTACATTTACACTGTTCATCGTATGGGATTATTAACATTATATTTTGATTGGATATTTACATATGCGCCCATACCAAATAGGTTTATGATTTTTTTTTTTACATTTGTTTTACACTGTGAAATTTGAAAATTTAAATTTTATGGGGGGGAGGGGCTTATTTGCTATTTTACATTTTTTATGTACCCGTAGGGGGACTATATTTATAGCAATTTTGATTGCTAATATTGTTCATTGCTATGCATTGGTACAGCACTGATCAGTATAATCTCTACTCTGGTTTGCCAGAAGGAAGAGCTGAGAAGACGATCCCCCTGAGAGGGTCAGGAGGCAGGTGAGGGGACCACCGGCCGCCATTATGGCTCACTGGACCCCCACGGTCATGATGCGGATGGTCTGCTGAGTTGTGCCAAGCCCTGCAATGCTTTAGCTAGTGTTATTAGTATTGATCACAGCATCTGAAGGGTTAATTGTGGGCATCTGTGTGATCACTGATGTCCGCCATTACCGGTGGGTCAGCAGTCGGGAGAGCTGCCTTGCCTGCAGCTCCTGTGCTCTCTTCATGTACAGGACATTATTGTACATCCATGTACACAAAGTACCAGGGCATCAGGATGTACATTTACGTCTATTCATCTTAAAATAATGTAATTCCTGGAATACTTCTTTAATCTCTTATTTTTTTTTTTTTTTTTTTTAAACAATGCTTCCAAGACAACGTGTTAGAGCAGAGTCCTCAAATAATAGATCCGAAGGATCAACAACTCCCAAGTGAGGGGTGGACTTAACATACGATATTTATGCTGCAACTCAGCACATTAGGACTGAGTGACAAGGGTCCACTTGTTATCCCTCACTGTAATTTGATAAGACTTAACTTTTTTTTTAAAATAAATTATAATAGTGAGCTGATAATGAATTAAAAACCCAGCATCATCTGTACTGGATCACTGTTATATACTGTTGTCCAGCAGGACGAATACACTGAAAATTACACGGCACACCTGCAGTGTGTGCAGATAGACCCCCTAACATGTTTCATCACAGATGTGACGTCCTCAGAGGTTAATGGACAACAGTATATAACAGTGATCCAGTGCAGATGATGCTAAGTTTTTACTTAATTATCAGCTCACTATTATAATTTATTCAAATAAAAGTTAAGTTTTGTCAAATTACAGTGAGGGATAACAAGTGGACCCCATTTCTCAGTCCTAATGGGCTTAGTTGCAGTATAAGGAGCTGAGTCCTGTCTCAGACAGTGAATGGCTGATTCCTGGTTTGAAGCATCCTCTTAGATTCAGGAAGAAGAGATGATTAGCAGGGGACTAGGGTAAAGGCAAGTATAACAAACTAATTTACTTATTTATTTTTTTAACGGCTGCCCTAGCATTATTAAGAAAGAAAACTAACAAGATAATGACAAATTATTACCGTATTTTTCGCCGTATAAGATGCACTTTTTCTTCCCCAAAACTGGGGGGGGGAGTTGGTGCGTCTTATAAGGCGAATACATACCTATCGCAGCGGTCCCTGCGGCCATCAACGGCCGGGACCCGCGGCTAATACAGGACATCACCGATCGCGGTAATGCCCTGTATTAACCCTTCAGACGCGGCGATCAAAGCTGACCGCCGCGTCTGAAGCGAAAATAACACTAACCCGGCTGTTCAGTCGGGCTGTTCGGGACCGCCACGGCGTCCCAAACAGCTTACAGGACACCGGGAGGGACCTTACCTGCCTCCTCGGTGTCTGCTCCGTGCCGCGATCCCCTGCATGGCTGGCGCTCTCCTTCTTCATCATCACGTCGTCGCGCACGCGGTCCCGTCATGGCGGCGACGGAGCATAGCAATGTCATGGCGGCGACGGAGAGCGAGGATACCGGGCAGCAGAGACGTTACGGAGCGAAGGGGACAACCCGGGGACACGGCAACAGCGATGGAGGGAGACATCCAGGGCAGTGGTGACGGGTCCGGAATGGCGGGGACACGTGAGTATTACCTCCTATACCAGTGGTCTTCAACCTGCGGACCTCCAGATGTTGCAAAACTACAACTCCCAGCATGCTCCGAGTTGTAGTTTTGCAACATCTGAAGGTCCGCAGGTTGAAGATCACTGTCCTGTACTTTACATTGTATTTGGTTCAGAATCTTTATTTTCTAGATATTTATCCTATAAAATTAGGTGCGTCTTATATGCCGGAGCGTCTTATATGACGAAAAATACGGTACATGCATTTGTAATGCTGCTGAAATTACAGTCTGTTACACACGTACCCGCTTGTGCAGCTGCGGGACTGATGAGGACCGGTGTGGACGCCACTAATCGCACTTGGGCAGCAAGCCCCGCTCTTGCTCCAGGACCAACCACCAAGGCACCATTCTGGTCATAATAGGCAGTGGGAGCAAGAACCTGGTAGCCTGGAAGAGGAAAAATAAACATGTTTCACAACTGCAATATGACAATCGAATGCCAAGACCGATCATAACTGATCATACCTGACATGCTTGTAGCCAGACCTTGTCCGAATGCAAGGGCTGAATTTGCAGCTGCGAGGGAGTCATTCTGTTGTCCTTGCTGTCCTTGGCTGGGAGTGAGTGGACGTTGGTTGGCTGCAGCCCGCATTATCTGAAACATATCCATAATTGAGAGCCAAGTAGCTGCAATTGCACGAATAAATACATATATAGCAAAATACTTGTTATAATAATAATAAAACAACCTCTAATTGAATTTAAACTTTTTGGTCCCAAGGTCCTTATTCCAGAGAAAGAAAATGCAGTGAGTTTATCTACTACATCTGTATACAGCAGAACTGTAATTTATGTATGTAAAATATTATGCCACCATATGATAGACGGTTTCTTGACATTTATGTTTAAGATTTATATTTGCTGGTGAAGTTTTTATTTTCTTTTACACCTACTGGGTTATTTTATCATTTGGCCACAGTCATTGTCCAATAATCTTGGCCAAAGCATAGAAAGGCACTAATTGTGGAGGTCATAGAATAATGTAAGTACTCAATCTAGATTAAAACAGTGTTCGTTACCTGTTGCTGGCCCTGTGATGCTTGTGTCGCTGCCTGCTGGTTATTGTTGTTAGCGGCAGAGGCGGCAGCGGCGGCGGCAGCTTGCTGCTGGAACAATCCAGCTGGATACACTCCCCAGGGTACACCATAATATTGTGGGGGTACAACTGCAGGTCCTATAAAGCACAGAGAAACAAGCTGCATTAGGTATTTTAAGTTATTTTCTCAAAATGCAGAATGCCCTTCGTGCATGACTCTTTTTGCCAGTGCTCCCTTAGGCTTCTCTTTGGGGGAAAAAAACATATGCAAATAATAAATAAAGGCACTAAATATTCAAAAAATATTGTTGTTACCGTTTTAAAATACATTTCACCCTAAAACATCAGAAAATAACACTATCAACTAGGGATCGATCGATATCGTTTTTTTTAGGGCCGATACCGATAATCGGTGGAGGTTAGGGCCGATAGCCGATAACTTATACCGATATTCCGGTATAAGTTATCAGCTATTTATCCCCCCCGCGATACCGCTGCAGATCATTGATTTAAAGGGGGCGCTTTAAATCAATGAACTGCAGTGGCTTTTGCGGTGCCATAGATAGGGATCGACCGATTAACGGTATGGCCGATATTATCGGCCGATAATCACGATTTTGTGCATTATCGGTATCGGCAATTATCTTGCCGATAAGCCGATAATGCCCTGCCCCCCCGACCCGCCGCGCCGCACCCCCATCACACCACGTCGCACCCCCCACCGTGATGCTGGGCGGTATACCAGTATGGATTTTTGCACATACCGCTATACCGGTTGGGCCCCTCCCCCACCCTCCGAGTCAATAAAAAAATTAAACTTACCCGTAATGGGGGTGGTCCGGGCCATCCATCCTTCCTTCCTGTAGTGTCCGGGGGCGTTCGGGGTGAAGAGTGAACCAGTCCGGGCTGTCCTTCTCTGGCGGTCATCTTCTCCACTCCGGGCAGGCTCCGGCCTAGTACACTGCATAGACGCCGCTACGCCGTGACGTCAGGTGCGTCACTGCGCAGCGGCGTCTATGCAGCGTACTAGGCCGGAGCCTGCCCGGAGTGGAGAAGATGACCGCCGGAGAAGAAGGACAGCCCGGACCGGTTCACTCTTCACCCGGAACGCCCCTGGACACTACAGGAAGGAAGGAAGGATGGATGGCCCGGACCACCCTGACAGGTAGGGGGAGAGAAGCGGGTGGTGGCGGCGGCGGCCTATGGCCCCGCAAAAGCCACTGCAGATCATTGATTTAAAGCGCCCGCTTTAAATCAATGATCTGCAGCGGTGTCGCAGGGGGTTAAATAGCCGATAACTTACACCGGAATATCGGTATAAGTTATCGGCTATCCGCCCTAACCTGCACCGATTATCGGTATCGGCCCTAAAAAAACGATATCGGTCGATCCCTAGCCATAGCCCGCCGCCGCCACCCGCTTCTTTCCCCCTACCTGTCCGGGGGTCCTGAGTCCTATCACTGCCACCATTACCAAGTCCCGGAGTCCCAATCTGACTCCAGCCAGCTCATTTAAATGAACAGGATGCGGCGCAGGTCAGGCAGGGATACGGCAGCGGCCAGTTTTTCCCATTTCTCCACCAGATTCAGCAGCCTTATGCCCAAAACAAGTGTGAATGCACAGATGTATAAGTGACCAATGCAACACCTAAAACGCACAGATGTACCTAACGTTGCAGCAGCAGCGAGACCAGCAGCCGTGTATGGATCCGTGCCAGGGTGAGCGGTGCTAATGATGTAAGGGTTTGACACAAAGGCAGCAGGGGCCAGACCTGCAGAGAACACACCTGCTGGGAGACAAAGAAACCTTTATAAATATAATGACATGAAACCCATGAAAGTGAAAGTCAGCCGCATGTCCACATAGAAAATAAAAAAACGGATACTCGCTTCCACAGGATAGGGGATAGTTTGCAGATTGTTGGGGGTCCGAACACTGGAACACCTTGAATGCAGTAAAATTGTAGCCCCAAATGAACAGAGTCAGCCATGCGCCCTTGGCCACTGCCAAGTGCTGTGTGCTCCGTTCAATTGGGGGTAAATTTTACTGCATCTTTTGGAGATGAGCAGTAGGACCCCAACCCATCTGCAAGTTAATCAGTATCTTGTGGATAGGGAATAACTTGCTAAAGGGAGAATACCCCTTTAACGTTTCAGATACATTCACTGAACCTGTGTGTATATATATATATATATATATATATATATATATATATTGAGACCTCTTTGAGAAGTTGGCTATTATGCACAGTATATGAACTGAAAATCTGGTACAAGACATCTAGTGTAAATAAAGGGTGTACTTCTAAAAGAGGTGGCCTTTTGGAGAGGCTTCACTGTATATGCTTATGTCAGTGTTTTCCAACCGGGGCACCTCCAGCTGTTGCAAAACTACAACTCCGGGCATGCTGGGAGTTGTAGTTTTGCAACAGCTGGAGGCGCCCTGGTTGGGAAACACTGGCTTATGTTATAGTAGATGTAGTAGCTTTTATTGTATTCATACAGTTGATTTAGGTACAAGTCAGGGAAAATTAAGTTCTCTCTTTAGGTCTTTTGGAGGGCAGAATCCAGTTTATGCTGGTTATAGAAGAAAAGTTTCCCCCGAAGTCAAGTGGCTTCCCTGACCCTGTTAGGGTGCCTTTACACTGCCGTTGGAATCCACCCGGACACTTTTTTCTTGCACTGAACGGACCCTGAAACGGGATGAAGAACAACGAAAACTGACGGGACCAGACAGACCCCATTTACTTGAAGTTGCCGATGGAGCTACGAATAGTGGAGTCTGATGGCAGTGTGAAGGTAGCCTTAGAGATCTAACAACACAGTTTACATTTTTCCTGTCATAAAAAAAAAAAAATTATAATAATTTTTGGAGTCTCCGTGCTGAGAAGAATGCGGTGGACCCCAAAGACGTACAATGGGGTGCAGGACAGAGTACACTATGAGAGCCAGGGAGTGAAACGTGCCATCACACAGTTATTGATGACCGTTCTTGGTCACACCCATACTGATAAAAACTTTCGACATATCTCTATGTAAAATATTTTGCTTATGTCAGGTAGACTTTAAGGTGTACCTGTCAAAAAAAAAATAAAAAATAAAAATACTTTTGACATGTTCCCCGGGGTCCTCAAAAGTAACCTCAAGCTATGCAATCACAGAGGAAAGCCCCTTGGCAATAAAATCACTAAGATTTTATCTCTTTGCCATATGCAGGGATCTATTCTGACGCAGCATTTAGCACAGACAGGCTCCACCCTGCCAGTTTTACATATGCATACACTTGTAAATGCTAAAGAAGCCTTGCTTTTAGGTCATTGACAATGGCCGTCTGGTTCCAGTGTTTTAAAAATGTATTCTTTATCCACAGGATTGGTGTCTAACCACAGCGGGTGGGGGGGGGGGGGGGGGGTCTGCACTCATCTCCAATGCGCTCATAGACAACGCATTGACCACTTGCCGTCCCCAGGGCTTCAAGCAGCAGGGAAAACCGGGCCCAATTATGGTGATTGTGTGTACAAGTCAGACATCTATCCTGTGGATACACTGAAATACCCCTAACCAGCCAGCTATTGTCTGTCACCCAAAAACAAGACTACAAGTGTATACAAGCAACAACAAGTGTATACATATGTAAAATTTGTGGGGTGAGGTTGTTCCACGCTAAATGATGTGTCAGTATAGATTACTGCATTTAGCCAAAAGATAAAATCTTAGTAATTTCATTGCCAAGGGGGTTTCCTCTGTGATTGCACAGCTTTAGGTTACTGCGAGGACCCCAGGGCTGCCCTGCATATATTGTTAAGCAACAGCTTAAAGGGGATATACCATGCAAAAAAAGCTTAAAGGATAGGGGATAAGCTTTAGATGGGGGGGGGGGGGGTGTATTGATCCCCACACACCTCCTCCTTGTATTTTTATGGGAGAGCAGTTTGGCTATCTCTGGCTCCCATAGAGATCCCAAGGAGGGGGTGCGTCGGCCGCAGCGTGGAGGGTCCCAGCGGTCGGACCCCCTGCAATCTAAAACTTATCTCCTAAACTTTGGATAGGGGATGTTTTTTTCTGCATAATATATATCTCCTTTAATATGCCTTAAATTGGCCTACATATACATTAGTCCAGTGTTTCCCAACCAGGGTGCCTTTAGCTGTTGCAAAACCACAACTTCTAGCATATCCAGAAAGCAAGCCAAAGGCTGTCTGGGCATGCTGGTAGTTGTAGTTTTGCAACAGCTGGAGGCACCCTGGTAGGGAAACACTGCATTAGTCTAAAAATATAAACAGCAACCTGTCTACCATTATAAAAGGGAAGCTATCACATACCAAGGTGTTGTTGTTGTGCTGCCGCCAATGCATACTGTTGTTGCTGCTGTTGCTGAGCTGCATTTAGTTGCTGCACTGTTAATGCATTTGACCTCTGGAAGAGCTATGGAGAAAAAACACTGATCAGATTACTAAAACATGCTAAATTAGAAAATGGTCTATTGTTTAACAAGGTAAATATGTTATTTTATTCTTTTATTTTTCCTTGTCAGTAGCTGCATCAGATACATAAAATAATCCTGCAAATCTTCTCATTAAAGGCTGAAACTTCCTGTTGTGTAGAGATCATTTCTCATCTCATTATGACCGGCAGGATTACAATGACACATTATACAGCCGGAGGCAGATAACAGATCTACCGCTGACAATATATGATGGTCACAACTCCTTCCCAACCAGGGTACCTCTAGCTGTTTCAAAGCTACAACTAGCAGTTGAAAAGCTTGTTTAAAAGCTAGCATCCCTCTTTTATTGTTTTTATATACAGCTGGATTATCCAATAGAAACAGAGCTAATTTCTTCCAAAACAGCATCACCCCTGTCCTCAGGTTGTGCGATATATTACAATTTTGCTCGATTTACTTCGATGGAACTGAGCTCCAATACCACATAATAACTTAGAACAGGTTTGGTGCTGTTTTTGTAGGAAATCAGTCCTGTTTTTATAAGCCTGAATAACCACTTAAAGGAGAAGTATCATGGGGAAAAACTCCAAAGGATAGGGAATAAGTATTAGATCGGGGGGCTCCAGTTCTCCCTGGAGCGGCACTAACCCTGCAGAAAGCGGCGGCCGACGTGTTAACATAGAATGTGTCGTCAGATAAGAACCATTTGGCCCATCTAGTCTGCCCAATATTCTGAGTGCTATGAATAGTCCCTGGCCCTATCTTATATGAAGGATAGCCTTATACCTATCTCTATCTTATATAGGATAGCCTTATACCTATCTCTATCTTATATGAAGGATAGCCTTATACCTATCTCTATCTTATATGAAGGATAGCCTTATACCTATCTCTATCTTATATGAAGGATAGCCTTATACCTATCTCTAGCTTATATGAACGATAGCCTTATTCCTATCTCTATCTTATATATAGGATAGCCTTATACCTATATCTATCTTATATGAAGGATAACCTTATACCTATCTCTATCTTATATGAAGGATAACCTTATACCTATCCCTATCTTATATGAAGGATAGCCTTATCCCTATCTCTATCTTATATGAAGGATAGCCTTATTCCTATCTCTATCTTATATGAAGGATAGCCTTATACCTATCTCTATCTTATATGAAGGATAGCCTTATACCTATCTCTAGCTTATATGAACGATAGCCTTATTCCTATCTCTATCTTATATATAGGATAGCCTTATACCTATATCTATCTTATATGAAGGATAACCTTATACCTATCCCTATCTTATATGAAGGATAACCTTATACCTATCCCTATCTTATATGAAGGATAGCCTTATCCCTATCTCTATCTTATATGAAGGATAGCCTTATTCCTATCTCTATCTTATATGAAGGATAGCCTTATACATATCTCTACCTTATATAAAGAATAGCCTTATACCTATCTCTATCTTATATGAAGGATAACCTTATACCTATCCCTATCTTATATGAAGGATAACCTTATACCTATCTCTATCTTATATGAAGGATAACCTTATACCTATCCCTATCTTATATGAAGGATAGCCTTATACCTATCCCTATCTTATATGAAGGATAGCCTTATACCTATATCTATCTTATATGAAGGATAGCCTTATACTTATACCTATCTTATATGAAGGATAACCTTATACCTATCTCTATCTTATATGAAGGATAGTCTTATACCTATCCCTATCTTATATGAAGGATAGCCTTATACCTATCTCTATCTTATATGAAGGATAGACTTATACCTATCTCTCTCTTATATGAAGGATAGCCTTATGCTTATCCCATGCATGTTTAAACTCCTTCACTGTATTTGCAGCGACCACTTCTGCAGGAAGGCTATTCCATGCATCCACTACTCTCTCAGTAAAGTAATACTTCCTGATATTACTGCAGAAACCTTTGCCCCTCTAATTTAATACTATGTCCTCTTGTGGTAGTTTTTCTTCTTATAAATATGCTCTCCTCCTTTACAGTGTTTATTCCCTTTATGTATGTATAAGTCTCTATCATATCCCCTCTGTCTCCTCTGTTCCTCAACATATCTCTAGGTGAGAGCCAGAGATAGCCGAATGCGCCGCTCCTGGGGAGAGCCGGGGCACCGTACAGGAGATTGTGGGGGTCCAAGCGGTCAGACCAGCCCCAAACCCCCCCCCCCCCCCCCCCCCCCCATGATCTAAAACGTATCCCCTATCCTCTGGATGTTTTTCACCGTGATATATCTCCTTTAAGCATTTATGTCTAACAAATACCGTTGGTCTTCATGTTGGGTGTCCAGATATACGATTACCCGCTTTGACTGTGGGTTTCTCTCTAGTGGCTGATCTATTGAAATTTAATCGAAGAGCTATCCAGGAAGAGGGGGTGGCACTAGTGGACATTCAAGTATCATAATTTTTTTTACTGATTATTTACTTCATTTTGTATTTTATTATGGGGCAGACATCTTGCCAGAGCTTCTGCTCTGTTGACAGCACTCAGGAGAAATGTTTTACAGCAGCTACATGGACCAGAGGTGAAAGACTAGAGGGGACTCATTGACTTCTATGGAAAAAGTCATCTATTTGGGGAAAAATCATCTATTGTGAATGACTGGGCCCCATCTTATCTATCTAAAGGTGTCACCTTTCATTGCAATCCTGTCTGTGAGGAGACTGCTGGAAAGTTCTCTCTACAGAACAGAAGGTTAAGTGGTTATTAGGTGGTAAAAACTAAGATTTCAGGATTATTTTATAATATAAAATAGTAAAATAGAAATTTTGAAAAAACACAAAATTGTTAAGTAGGTTTAACCCCTTAACGACGCAGGACGTATATTTACGTCCTGCGCCGGCTCCCGCGATATGAAGCGGGATCGCGCCGCGATCCCGCATCATATCGCGTCGGTCCCGGCGCTCATCAACGGCCGGGACCCGCGGCTAATACCACACATCGCCGATCGCGGCGATGTGCGGTATTAACCCTTTAGAAGCGCCGGTCAAAGCTGACCGCCGCTTCTAAAGTGAAAGTGACCCGGCTGCTCAGTCAGGCTGTTCGGGACCGCCGCGGTGAAATCGCGGCGTCCCGAACAGCTGACCGGACACCGGGAGAGCCCTTATTTGCCTCCTCGGTGTCCGATCGGCGAATGACTGCTCCGTGCCTGAGATCCAGGCAGGAGCAGTTAAGCGCCGATAACACTGATCACAGGCGTGTTAATACACGCCTGTGATCTGTGTAGAAGATCAGTGTGTGCAGTGTTATAGGTCCCTATGGGACCTATAACACTGCAAAAAAAATTAAAAAAAAAAAGTGTTAATAAAGGTCATTTAACCCCTACCCTAATAAGTATGAATCACCCTCCTTTTCCCATAAAAAAAAATAAAACAGTGTAAAAAAATAAATAAACATATGTGGTATCGCCGCGTGCGTAAATGTCCGAACTATAAAAATATATCATTAATTAAACCGCATGGTCAATGGCGTACGCGCAAAAAAATTCCAAAGTCCAAAAAAGCGTATTTTGGTCACTTTTTATACCATTAAAAAATGAATAAAAAGTGATCAAAAAGTCCAATCAAAACAAAAATCATACCGATAAAAACTTCAGATCACGGCGCAAAAAATTAGTCCTCATACCGCCCCGTACGTGGAAAATAAAAAAGTTATAGGGGTCAGAAGATGACATTTTTAAACGTATAAATTTTCCTGCATGTAGTTATGATTTTTTCCAGAAGTGCGACAAAATCAAACCTATATAAGTAGGGTATCATTTTAACCGTGTGGACCTACAGAATAATGATAAGGTGTAATTTTTACCGAAATATGCACTGCGTAGAAACGGAAGCCCCCAAAAGTTACAAAATGGCGTTTTTTTTTCGATTTTGTCGCACACTGATTTTTTTTTACTTTTCGCCGTGCATTTTTGGGTAAAATGACTAATGTCACTGCAAAGTAGAATTGGCGACGCAAAAAATAAGCCTTAATATGGATTTTTAGGTGGAAAATTGAAAGGGTTATGATTTTTAAAAGGTAAGGAGGAAAAAACGAAAGTGCAAAAACGGAAAAACCCTGAGACCTTAACCCCTTAAGGACACAGCCCATTTTCACCTCTAGGACGCAGCCCTTTTTTGCACATCTGACCACTGTCACTTTAAACATTAATAACTCTGGGATGCTTTTACTTATCAATCTGATTCCGAGATTGTTTTTTCGTGACATATTCTAATTTAACATAGTGGTAAATTTTTGTGGTAACTTGCATCCTTTCTTGGTGAAAAATCCCAAAATTTGATGAAAAAATTGAAAATTTTGCATTTTTCTAACTTTGAAGCTCTCTGTTTGTAAGGAAAATGGATATTCCAAATATTTTTTTTGGATTCACATATACAATATGTCTACTTTATATTTTCATCATAAAATTTATGAGTTTTTACTTTTGGAAGACACCAGAGGGCTTCAAAGTTCAGCAGCAATTTTAAAATTTTTCACAAAATTTTCAAACTCGCTCTTTTTCATGGACCAGTTCAGGTTTGAAGTGGATTTGAAGGGTCTTCATATTAGAAATACCCCATAAAAGACCCCATTATAAAAACTACACCCCCCAAAGTATTCAAAATGACATTCAGTAAGCGTTTTAACCCTTTAGGTGTTTCACAGGAAAAGCAGCAAAGTGAAGGAGAAAATTCAAAATCTTCATTTTTTACACTTGCATGTTCTTGTAGACCCAATTTTTGAATTTTTACAAGGGGTAAAAGGATAAAATGTATACTTGAATTTGTAGCCCAATTTCTCTCGAGTAAGCACATACCTCATATGTCTATGTAAATTGTTCGGCGGGCGCAGTAGAGGGCTCAGAAGCGAAGGAGCGACAAGGGGATTTTGGAGAGTACGTTTTTCTGAAATGTTTTTTTGGGGGCATGTTGCATTTAGGAAGCCCCTATGGTGCCAAAACAGCAAAAAAAAAAAAACCATGGCATACCATTTTGGAAACTAGACCCCTTGAGGAACGTAACAAGGAATTAAGTGAGCCTTAATACCCCACAGGTGTTTCATGACTTTTGCATATGTAAAAAAAAAAAAAAAAATTTTCACTAAAATGTGTGTTTCCCCCCAAATTTCACATTTTTGCAAGGGTTAATAGCAGAAAATACCCCCCAAAATTTGTAACCCCATCTCTTCTGAGTATGGAGGTACCCCATAAGTTGACCTGAAGTGCATTACGGGCGAACTACAATGCTCAGAAGAGAAGGAGTCATATTTGGCTTTTTGAGAGCAAATTTTGCTCGGGGGGGCATGTCGCATTTAGGAAGCCCCTATGGTGCCAGGACAGCAAAAAAAAAAACGACATGGCATACCATTTTGGAAACTAGACTCCTTGAGGAACGTAACAAGGGATAAAGTGAACCTTAATACCCCACAGGTGTTTCACGACTTTTGCATATGTAAATAAAAAATATTTTTTTTACCAAAAATGCTTGGTTTAGCAAAAGTTTTACATTTTTAAAAAAGGTAATAGCAGAAAATACCCCCCAAAATTTGAAGCCCAATTTTTCCCGATTCAGAAAACACCCAATATGGGGATGAAAAGTGCTCTGCTGGCGCACTACAGGTCTCAGAAGAGAAGGAGTCACATTTGGCTTTTTGGAAGCAAATTTTGCTCTGGGGGCATGCCGCATTTAGGAAGCACCTATGGTGCCAGGACAGAAAAAAAAACAAACACATGGCATACCATTTTGGAAACTAGACCCCTTGGGGAACGTAACAAGGGGTAAAGTGAACCTTAATACCCCACAGGTGTTTCACGACTTTTGTATATGTAAAAAAAAAAATATTTTTTTTTTACACTAAAATGCTTGTTTTCCCCCAATATTTACATTTTTACAAGGGATAATAGCAGAAAATACCCCCCAAAATTTGTAACCCCATCTCTTCTGAGTATGGAAATACCCCATAAGTGGATGTGAAGTGCACTGGGGGCGAACTACAATGCTCAGAAGAGAAGGAGCATCATTGAGCTTTTGGAGAGAGAATTTGGCCATGTGCATTTCCAAAGCCCCCCCGTGGTGCCAGAACAGTGGACCCCCCCACATGTGACCCCATTTTTAAAACTACACCCCTCACGGAAGGTAATAAGGGGTGCAGGGAGAATTTACACCCCACTGGCATTTGACGGATCTTTGGAACAGTGGGCTGTGCAAATTAAAAATTTTATTTTTCATTTTCACAGACCCCTGTTTCAAAGATCTGTCAGACACCTGTGAGGTGTAAATGCTCACTGTACCCCTTATTACATTCCGTGAGGGGTGTAGTTTCCAAAATGGGGTCACATGTGGGTATTTATTGTTTTGCACTTATGTCAGAACCGCTGTAAAATCAGCCACCCCTGTGCAAATCACCAATTTAGACCTCAAATTTACATGGTGCACTCTCCCTTCTGAGCCTTGTTGTGCGTCCCCAGAACACTTTGCGCCCACATATGGGGTATCTCCGTCCTCAGGAGAAATTGCGTTACAAATTTTGGAGGCTTTTTTTCTTTTACCGCTTGTGAAATTTTAAAGTATGGGGCAACACCAGTATGTTAGTGTACAAAAATGTTTTTTTTTTTTACACTAACATGCTGGTGTAGACCCCAACTTTACCTTTTCATAAGGGGTAAAAGGAGAAAAAGCCCCCCAAAATTTGTTAGGCAATTTCTCCCGAGTACGGCGATACCCCATATGTGGCCCTAAACTGTTGCCTTGAAATACGACAGGGCTCCAAAGTGAGAGAGCGCCATGTGCATTTGAGGCCTAAATTAGGGATTTGCATAGGGGTGGACATAGGGGTATTCTACACCAGTGATTCTCAAACAGGGTGCCTCCAGCTGTTGCTAAACTCCCAGCATGCTTGGACAGTCAATGGCTGTCCGGAAATGCTGGGAGTTTTTGTTTTGCAACAGCTGGAGGCTCCATTTTGGAAACACTGCAGTAGGATACGTTTTTCATTTTTATTGGGGGGGAAGGGGTGGGGGGGGGGGGGGCAGTGTACGTGTGTATATGTAGTGTTTTACTCTTTATTTTATGTTAGTGTAGTGTTTTTAGGTTACATTCACACTGACGGCGGATTACACTGAGTCTCCCGCTAGGAGTTTGAGCTGCGGCTGCAGCTCAAACTTGAAGCAGGGAACTCCCTGTAATCCGTCGCCAGTGTGAATGTAACCTCTACATTCACATAGGAGGGGGGGGGGGGGGGGGGGGGGGACGACTACAACTCCCAGCATGCACTGACAGAACGTGCATGCTGGGAGTTGTAGTTTTGCAACAGCTGGAGGCACACTGGTTGGAAAATACTGAGTTAGGTAATAGAACCTATTACCTAACTCGGTATTTCCCAACCAGTGTGCCTCCAGCTGTTGCAGAACTACAACTCTCAGCATGTACTGATTGCCAAAGGGAATGCTGGGAGATGTAGTTATGCAACAGCTGGAGGCACGCAAGTACAACTCCCAGCATGCCGAGACAGCCATTTGCTGTTCCTGAATGCTGGGAGTTGTATTTTTGCAAGATTTAGAGGGGTTCAGGCTGGAGATCACCGACAGTGGTCTCTAAACTGTGGCCCTCCAGATGTTGCAAAACTACAAATCTCAGCATGCTAAGACAGCAAACTGCTGTCTGGGCATGCTGGGAGTTGTAGTTTTGTAATATCTGGAGGGCTACAGTTTAGAGACCACTGTCAGTGATCTCTAGCCTGAACCCCTCTAAATCTTGCAAAACTACAACTCCCAGCATGCCAACACAGCAAACAGCTGTCAAGGCATGGTGGGAGTTGTAGTTTTGCAACATCTGGAGGGCGACAGTTTAGAGACCACTCTCTAAACTGTCGCCCTGCAGATGTTGCTGGGCAACAGACTCCTGGACACGCGGCGTCATACTTACCTCCACCGCCGCCGTAATCACAGCCGCCGCCGGGTAAGAGACCGCCGCTGCCGCCGCTATTACACGGTTCCCCCCGCTGTGCCCGGACACCGATGGGTGGGCATAGCGGGGGGAACCGAACTTTAACCCCCCCGCCCCCAGTCTGCTATTGGTCGGCCGCTCCGCCGATCAATAGCAGGGATAGGAGGGGTGGCAACCCTGCCACCTCACTCCTATCCCTTCAAGGGGGATCGAGGGTGTCTTGGACACCCCCGATCCCCCTTATTTTATCGCGGCGCCGCGATTGATGGGCAGGGGGAGAGCGCTCCCCCTGCAAACACCGTAGATGCCGTGATCAGAACTGATCACGGCATCTATGGGGTTAATGCTGCCGGGACCGGCGCGATCGCGGCCCCGGCAGCTGCGGTGTGATTGACAGCTGAGTCCCACCCGCGATCTCCTGCGCTGCCCGTGGCAGAGCAGGAGATCGCTTGGACGTATGCATACGTCCATTTGCGCGAACGTGTAATTCGCCTGGACGAATGCATACGTCCAATAGCGGGAAGGGGTTAAGGGGTTAACATGCAAACTTGATATTACAATAAGTCATTTTCTAATGACACATTCCATTTTAAGTGTTGTGCTAAGTTAGACAACCAATAGTAATGGCCCTGGAGAACTAACCTGCTGCTGGGTGTTGTAGTCAAACAGCCCGACACCCCCTCCTGCAGAGTCCATTGGTAGTGGGTTCCCTGGGTAGTCAAATTGCAGTGAATCCAGTCCAACTTGTTCTATGCCATCCAGGTTCTGTCCTTCAGGACCTGCAAACTCATCTGTGAGGGGCTTGTTGACCATAGGATTGGAGAGCTGACCTAACCCCTCTGTCACATTTTGGTTCTGGACAATTCTATCTGCTATTTCTGTCGGAGAAGCTTGGCGACTTCCTGGAGTGCGGCTGAAGATTGTAACAATAGTAGTACAAATCAGTATTTTTAATAAATACAAAAGTAACATTAAATATCAGATTATGGTCACTCTTTACAGCAAGGATCCTTGAATTATAGACATTGACAAAAAAGGAGAAAAGCTTTATCTTACTTAAATTCTTTGCAGTCTGCATCGATTCCATTGGGAAGTCCTCGGCCATTTAATTTAGAGACTTCATCCCCATCGGCGGACATCAGGTCGCGTTTCTTTTCTTCTTCAAATGGAGAAGCTTTGCCTTTCTGTTCTGCCTTCTCTGGTCCATCTAAATCGCAGTCTCTAGCACCCTGCAGAAAAGGAAACATTGTGCTGCTTAATGAAGAGAAATGACTATAACCGAAAATGTTAAAGTAAATACGTCTTTGTATTTCCCAAGGCTAGGGCTGGACAGCAACTTTGGCTGCAACACACATCATGGTGCCTGCATCGCACCAAATGGATGAGCTTGTATTGATGCATATAAGTTGCCTCATTTAGAAATACATCTCAGACGACAGAAATTACTGTAGGATCACGGTCACAGCAACTTAAAGTTCACAATGCAAACACAATGTGGGATATTTATCAAAACCTGTGCAGAGGAAAAGTGGAGCAGCTGCCCATAGCAGCCAATCAGATTGATTCTTCTACTTAGTTAATAGAAAATTTAGCTGTAGTGACCAGTGTCAGGCAGCTGCTGCCAAGGCAAATAAAATCATGGGGTGCGTCAATAGGGGCATAGATGCCCACGACAAGGAAAAGGAGATTTTTTTGTACTCCCTGTAAAATCTCTCTTTCTCGTAGTCTTCATTGGGGGACACCTAACTGATGGGTATATGCTCTTGCCACTAGTCGGCTCCTCCCTGGCAGGATATACCCGCCCACCTGCAGTGAGGCAATCAGTTTTTGTCACAAAGCAGTAGGAGAAGCCCGAGAGGGAATACATCCGAAGGACCCTAGAGAGGAATCCCGGGAAAAACCCAAGAACCGGAAAAAGAAGAAATGGGTGGGTGAGGTGTCCCCCCAATGAAGACTACGAGAAAGCGATTTTACGGTGAGTACAAAAAAAATCTCCTTTTCTCGTTCGCTCTTCATTGGGGGACACCTAACTGATGGGAGGTACCAAAGCAGTCCCCTAGGGTGGGGAAAAAACAAACACCAGCAGAAAGGAGACAGTCCAAGACTGAACTCGCATGCCCGCAAGGTCTATGGACGAGTCCCCAGGTCAGAGACATACTAGGCCCAGAACAATGAGGTCCCGTAAGATCTCCCATCCAAGGAGAAGGACCAGAACACCAAGGGAAAAATCCATCCTCTGAAGGGACCCAAGGCACCTGGGTCAATAGAGAGACAAGAAACCACAGGAAAAAGGGAACCAGATGCTTGCGAAAAAACTCTCCTGCGAAAAAATTTCCAGAAAGAAAGGAAGGAGAGCAAAATAGGAATACCGCCCCGACCAATGGATCACTGAGGAGTCGAAGGCCGGCCGCTATAAATGTCCAAGAACTGAACCATCATCAAGGCTCAAGGAATCGGAGAGCCGCCTGAAAAGAAGGCACACTGCAGCATCTCAGGGCAGAGTCCATCAAGGGAACCAACAGTGATAGAACAGAGTGGTCCGAGAAGACCTGAGCAGCCTCAAGAAACATCCCATCAAAACGGAAATGGAGGATAACCGATAAGAGCCCAGCCAGACTCCCGGGATCCGGGCATAGGAAGTATTACCCCAGGGGACCTGGGGTCAATGCATTAAGACTGACCCAGCAAAAAGGTAAGAAGGACATACAGAGCACTAGGCTGTGATAGCGGACAGAAAGCACACAAGCCTAGACTGTAAAATCCACTGTTGAATGCATCTTAGCAAAAAACCAAATAGTCCCTCCAGGATGGAAAAACAAGGGTGGCCGAGACGACAACTGGGAGTAGAGACCTATGACAGTACCCTGATCCCCGCACCCCAAGTGAAAAGGGGGGCGGCAAGCGCGCTAGGCACAGAAGGAGCAGGGAAAAGCATATACTGAGAGGACAAAGCCCCCCCGGCTCCAGCCCAACCGTCGCCGCCTGGAGGAGCCACCGTGCGATCCAAGAGGGATCGGAGCCCCGCACTCCGAAACTGGGCAAAAAATACAAACCTGTTGAGGGTCAATCCAGATAGTGACGAGGAGGCACCTGAGTCACCCGGACAGAAACCCTGGAAAAGAACACCAGGAGTACAGGGAGAGGCTGAACCAACAGACCAGCAGGCCCCATGTCAGAACAGAGGTGCTCAACCTCCCCAGAACTGCGGATACAACAGCACCAGAAGCCCCTGAGCGCACTACTGAGCAAAGAAGGTGGCTCTACACCTGCAAAGCGGTCCTAGCATAAGTAGAAACACCAACATGAGGACCTCCCGACAACAGCGGCGGACCAAGACTGCAGACACTGTGAAAACATCCACAGGACCATCAGGAAGGAGTTATGCCCACAGCAGACCAAGAGTGCAACCTAAGAAAGGAGAACAAAGAGACGCTCCTGTTGCTGCAAAAGGCCCCGGAATCCACAGACAAAAAAACACAAACCCACACCCCAACTCCCAATGGTGCTAGGCACCAGGGCTGCGGTCGCAGACTCAGGAGAGGAAGAATGGATCTGGAGCAGGAAAAATGGCTGACAGTGTGACCTACAGGAAGAAGGGACCTAAGAACCCACATGCATACACTCTGCGGGACTGCACCTGGGAGAAAGACACCGGACTACAGCTGCAGTGGCGACCGAATGTGGGAGGTGACCAGGTGGATTGGAACATCAAACAGACACAGTCTGGCCATAGGGCAAAAAAGACCGTGGCCACGACTGGTCCCACACACGACGATGCACAGTGGGGAGAGATACCGGCCTGTAGACAGAGTAGCGGGCATGCAGAGAGGGACCTGCCAAGCAGGCCACCCAGAAACCAGTACGTGGTGCAGTGTATAAGGCACATGGGGCAAATCGGAGAGACTCCCACGAAAACTACCATGGCAGCGGTGAACTATCTTCCACGGGGCGACAACGCATGGTAGATGACCCAAAGCAGCAGTCTGGCTGAGCAAGGAACCCCCCAGACCGTAGGGAAGGGGAACAGCCAGACCTGAGAGAACTGCGCACCTACGACAAAGGTGGAAGGGCGGGGAGCCAAGAAAACCCGCCCCCTGGAGATAGAGAGAAGCAGAGGAACCGAGTAACATATCCCTGACATCCCGCATAGTGTCTATGGGTCACTGAGTCAGTTTCACGTTTACCACGCCCCACAGTGGGGTACTGAAACACTAGCCACAAAAAAACATCTGCCGTGAGATCGTCGGAAGAAGAAAAAATGCAGACAACTGGCTGTCTTACCGGTATGAGTCTCTAGGGGACAGAGAGTCATCCCAGCGGGAACCTCACCCAGTAGTGAGGGTTTGGAAGACCATACGCAGATACGCTGGTGATGTGATGCATAACAAGTGGCGCAGGAAACCTTGCAGACCACTACCAGGTAGACAGGTAGAGGACTATGGAAGAACGAGCTAGTGTATTGGCACCTCGCTCAGTAAGGAGGTACCAGAACCCCAGCCTCAGATACATCAGACGTGCGATGTATGACAGGCGGTGCAGGCAACCATACAGACCACCGGCTGGCTCACTGGCATGGACCAGAGCAGATAATGGAACACTCCGTCGGACACCACTCACAATAGTGAGGTACCAAGACTGCAGAAGCAGAGACAACATGTGGTAGATGTAGGCCAGGCGGTGTAGACCACCAAGCAGACGAATGACTGGCTCACTGGTAAGGGTCCAAGACAACGATGCATCCCATTGGCACCTCACCAGCAATGAGGTACCAGAACTTCTGCTGCAGATACAGAAGGTGTAGGCCACCCTGCAGATCACTATCTGGCTAGCCAGCATGGATGCACAGAAGACAACCAAGCATGCCACTGGCACTTCACTGAGCAATGAGGGACCGGAACCCCAGACGCAGATACATCTACCATCTGATCTATGATGGCGGCGTAAGAACCATGCAGACCATGGTCAGGCTTAATGGCAGGGATACACTGACGACAACTACCGTATATACTCGAGTATAAGCCGACCCGAGTATAAGCCGAGACCCCTAATTTCAACCCAAAATCCCAGGAAAAGTTATTGACTCGAGTATAAGCCTAGGGTGGGAAATACATCATCCCCCCCTGTCATCATCCAGACCAGTCATTAACATCCTCATCATCATCCCCTTGTCATCATCCCACACATCCCCCCTTCATCATCCCCTTATCATCCCACACATCCCCCCTTCATCATCCCACACATCCCCCCTTCATCATCCCCTTATCATCCCGCACATCCCCCCTTCATCATCCCCTTATCATCCCACACATCCCCCCTTCATCATCCCCTTGTCATCATCCCACCCCCCCCCCTTCATCATCCTCTTCTCATCATTCGCCCTCAGTGGTCTTCAACCTGCGGACCTCCAGAGGTTTCAAAACTACAACTCCCAGCAAGCCCGGGCAGCCATCGGCTGTCCGGGCTTGCTGGGAGTTGTAGTTTTGAAACCTCCGGAGGTCCGCAGGTTGAAGACCACTGCGGCCTTCGACATCATCCAGCCCCCTCTCACCCCCTTTAGTTCTGAGTACTCACCTCCGCTCGGCGCTGGTCCGGTCCTGCAGGGCTGTCCGGTGAGGAGGTGGTCCGGTGGGATAGTGGTTCCGGGCTGCTATCTTCACCGAGGGCGCCTTTTCTCCGCGCTTCCGGCCCGGAATAGAGGCGTTGCCTTGACAACGACGCAGAAGTAATTTGGCAATGAACGCACCTCTGCGTCGTTGTCAAGGCAACGTGACTATTCTGAGGCCGGGCCCGAAGCGCTTAGAAGAGGCCTCCCCGGTGAAGATAGCAGCCCGGAACCACTATCCCACCGGACCACCTCCTCACCGGACAGTCCTGCAGGACCGGACAAGCGCCAAGCGGAGGTGAGTACTGTACAGAACTAAAGGGGGGTGAGAGGGGGCTGGATGATGTCGAAGGCCGCAGTGGTCTTCAACCTGCGGACCTCCGGAGGTTTCAAAACTACAACTCCCAGCAAGCCCGGACAGCCGATGGCTGCCCGGGCTTGCTGGGAGTTGTAGTTTTGAAACCTCTGGAGGTCCGCAGGTTGAAGACCACTGCGGGTGGGGGAGTTCACTCGAGTATAAGCCGAGGGGGATGTTTTCAGCACGAAAAATCATGCTGAAAAACTCTGATTATACTCGAGTATATACGGTATTCATCTCATCAGTACCTTACTCAGTAGAGAGGGACTGGAACACCAGCCGTAGACACATTCACCGTGTAATGTATGACAGGCGGTGTCGTCAACTATGCAGACCACTGTCTGGCCTACTGGCACGGAAGACAGCCATACACACCAAAAGTAGTGAGGAAACGGAACTCTAGTCGCAGATGCAGCAGCCGAGAATCGTGTGACCGGCGATGAAGGAAACCATGCAGACTACTGTCTGGCTTACTGGAAGGGGTCCGTAGAAGACTTCGTAACGAGCCTTAGGGTCCTTAAGACACCTCGGTTCAGTCCTCCATATACCGCACACAGCAGTGGGGTATCTGAACTGCCACCACAGACACCTCAGCCGTGACACGTGTGATAAATGGCAGAGGAAACCATGCAGACCACTGTCTGGCTTACTGGTATTGGTCGTGAAGACACATCGGGTCAGATCTCCATATACCGCACCCAGCAGCGGGGTATCGTAACTGCCGCCACAGACACCTTCTCCGTGAGACGTGTGAAAAGTGGGGTATCGGAACTGCAGCAACAGATATACGAGCCGTGATACGTGTGGCAAACGGCATAGAGAACCATGCAGACCACCGTCTGGCTTACTGGTATGGGTCCTGAAGGCACATCGGTCAGTTCTCCATATACCGCACCCATCAGTGGGGTATCGGAACTGCAGCAACAGATACATCAGCCGAGACGTGCGCCAAACGGCAGAGGAAACCATGCAGACCATTGTCTGGCTTACTGGTATGGGACCTGAAGACACATCGGTCAGTTCTTCATATACGGCACCCAGCAGTGGAGTATCGGAACTGCAGAAGAATTCTACCCTGAACCACCAACGCTCTGCCATAGATATTGGTCCAGAGCAGACAGCGAATCACTCCCAGTAGGGAGGTACCGGAAGGCCAGCAGGAGTGACTCCAGGAACCCGGGGCTGTAGGCATTAAACTTAAAGCAAATACAATGTAATGCCAGGATTGGCCACAAGAGGGTGCCAAAACTGCACCAAATGGCCAGAAAAAAGGAGATTTTTTACACTTACCGTAAAATCTTTTTCTCAGAAGCTCCATTGGGGGACACAGGAACCGTGGGTATATCTTGCTGCCACTAGGAGGCTGCCACTAGGCATACAAAAAAAAGAAGTCGGCCCCTCCCAGCACGGTATACCCCACCTACTGCCTTAGAGACACTCAGTTTTAGTCCCAAAGCAATAGGAGGAACCGAAAAATACAGAGTCCGGAGGGAGCCCAGTCAAAACAAATGAACCAACAGACTGACAGGCAACCGACTCTCAGACCACAACTAAAAACACTGGGTGGGAGCTGTGTCCCCCAATGGAGCTTCTGAGAAAAAGATTTTACGGTAAGTGTAAAAAATCTCCTTTTCTCATTCAGCTCCATTGGGGGACACAGGAACCATGGGACGTACCAAAGCAGTCCCCAGGGTGGGAAAAACAATGCAACCCGGAATCAAGTGGACGGCAGAACCACCGCTGCCTGCAAAACCTTACGCCCCAAAGAGGCGTCGGCGGATGCAGAAGTGTGCACTTGGTAAAACTTGGTGAACGTGTGCACCGAAGACCAAGTAGCCGCTTTACACACCTGTAGGGCCAAAGCCCTGTTAAAGACCGCCCAAGAGGCCCCCCACAGAGCGAGTGGAGTGAGCCGTAACCCGGAAGGGAGTATCCTTCCCCTTGGAACGATATGCATCAGAAATGGCGGACCGGATCCACCTGGAGATGGTGGCCTTAGAAGCCGGCAAACCCTTGCGTCGGCCCTCCGGAAGGACAAACAGCGACTCCGACCGTCGGAAAGAAGAGGTGGCCGAAAGGTAAACTCGTAAGCCCCGGACCACATCCAGATTGTGGAGAGAACGCTCCTTAGGATGAGAATGAGCAGGGCAGAAGGAAGGAAGAACGATATCCTCGTTCAGATGAACAAAACGAAACCCCCTTCGGTTGAAAGAAAGGAATCGGTCAAAGCACTGCCTTGTCTTGATGAATCAGGAATGGAGGTTGACAAGAGAGCTGCCAATTCCGATACCCGTCGGATCAAGGTCACAGCTACCAAAAAGGCGACCTTCCAAGAAAGGAAACAAAGAGAAATGTCACGGATAGGCTCGAATGGAACGGATTGCAAGGCACTCAGGACCAAATTCAAGTCCCAAGGGGGAGTAGGAGACCTGTAAGGAGGAATCTCATGAGCTACCCCCTGAAGGAAAGTGCGAACCGATGAGTCGGAAGCTAGAGACTGCTGAAAAAGAATAAACAGCGTCGACACTTGACCCTTGAGAGAACTAAGAGCCAAACGTGTTTCGAGACCCGACTGCAGAAACGCCAGAAGGTTCGGCAGAGAAAAACAAACCGGAGAAAGAGAGCGGGCCTCACACCACCGAAAATAAGCCCGCCAAGTCCTATGGTAGATTCTAGCCGAGGATGGTTTACGTGCCCTGAGCATAGTGCGAATAACCCCAGATGAGAAACCGCGAGCCTTCAATACCGCGGTTTCAACCGCCACGCCGTCAAACGCAGCGGCAGTGAATTGGGGTGGCAGAGAGGACCCTGAGAAAGAAGATCTGGCAGCCAAAAGGGAACGTCCGCCACGAGCCAAACCACGTCAGCGTACCAAGAGCGGCGGGGCCAATCCAGAGCCACTAGGATGGCCGATACGCCTTCCGCCTTGAGTTTCCTGAGCACTCGGGGAAGAGGCGGAAACAGGTACGGGAGAGTGAACCGAGACCAGGGAATGACGAGGGCGTCCGCGGCAAGAGCCAGAGGATCTCAGGACTTTGCCACGAAGGTTGGAACCTGCCGATTTAGGCAGGACGCAAAAGAGGTCCACGTCTGTAGTCCCTCAACGACAGCAAATGGACTCGAACACCTCCGGGTGAAGGGACCACTCCCCGGGATCGGGAGAGGAACGACTTAGAAAGTCCGCTTCCCAGTTTTCCACCCCCGGGATGTGGATCGCTGATATGGAGGGAACCATGCGCTCCGCCCAGATCAATATCTTGGACACCTCGGTCATGGCCGCACTGCTACGAGTGCCTCCTTGGCGGTTTACATACGCCACGGCCGTGGCGTTGTCCGACTGAATGCGAACTGGGTGACCCCAAAGAAGAGACTCACAGTGCCGGAGACAAAGGAAGATTGCCCGGATCTCTAGGACATTGATAGGAAGCCTGGCTTCCTGAGGGGACCATAGGCCCTGGACCGTCCGGTCCAGGAGAACACCCCCCCAACCGAGGAGGCTCGCATCCGTTGTAAGAACCAGCCAGTGCAACGGTAGAAACGAGCGGCCACTCTGAAGGAGAGGAGAGTGGAACCCCCAAAGAAGAGACTGGCGAGCCGAGGCAGACGGATCCGGTGATCCAAGGACAGGGGGGATCCGTCACAGAGGGACAGAATGGCCCACTGAAGCGAACGGCAACGGAACCGCGCAAACGGAACCGCCGTCATGGCCGCCACCATTTTGCCCAGTACTGCCATGCAGGCACGAATGGACACTGGATGCAGGTGTCTCAAGTGACGAACGACAGACCGCAGAGCACTCCGCTTGTCCGGAGGGAGGAGAACTCTGGTGCTCCCGGTATCGAAACGGAGGCCCAGAAAGACCAGAGACCGGGAGGGAGAAAGGTTGGATTTCTCCTCGTTGATCAGCCACCCGAAGCTGGTTAGGGTCAGCAGGGTGATGTGGAGACTCTCCTCGTTCTAGATCCGGGACGTGGCTTTGATAAGCAGGTCATCCAGGTAAGGAAGGACAGACATCCCCCGCGACCTGAGAATGGCCATGACAGCCGCCAGGACCTTGGTAAAAACCCTGGGAGCTGTGGCCAGGCCGAAGGACAGAGCCACAAATTGAAAGTGACCCTGCGGAACGGTAAAACGTAGAAAACGTTGATGAGGAGGAAAAATCGGGATGTGGAGATACGCATCCCGAATGTCCACTGAAGACAGGAATTTGCCCTGATCCATGGATGCCACGATCGACCGTAGCGACTCCATTCGGAAGTGGCGAAGTCGAAGATGTCGATTGAGGTTCAAAATCGGACGAACTGAAGCCTCCTTATTGGGGACAACGAAGAGGTTTGAATAGAAACCCTTGAAAAGGCCCTGAGATGGAACGGGCACAATGACACTCTGTTGCAGCAGAGTGCGATTGGCAGAATGAAAACCTGCAGCTAGAGCAGGTGAATGAGGCCGGGAGCGAAAAAAACGATCCCGGGGAAAAGAAGCAAACCAGATTCGGTAACCATCGGAGATGACGTCCCGAACCCAAGAGTCCTGGACTTGCGCCAACCAGACGTCCCGAAAAAGAAGTAAGCGACCGCCCACCCGAGACGGAGTCCCGGGTGGGGGCGCCCCTTCAGGTCAAAGAAGGTTTGCGGGTTCCCGATTTAGCGGTTTAGCGGTTGGAACGACTATCCTGCTTCCATGAGGGGCGAAGTTTGAAGGATGGGCCCTGCCTACCCTGCGAGGGGCTTGATTTATCCTGGCGCCCATGGCCCAGGGAGCAAAAGGTCCGAAAGGAGGTCGACTTACGAAAACCCCCACGAGCCGCAAGGCGGGGTGCCTTGTTCTGGGGAAGCAAAAAACTTTTAACACCTGTAGCCTGGGAAATGATGTCGTCTAGCCATTTCCCAAAAAGGTGACCGCCGGTAAAGGCCAGGAGCGGGGTCCTGCTGACGAAAGACGTGGGCGGAGCTAAGCTCCGAGTCCCCGTCCGGGAGCGGGGTCCTGCTCTAAAGAAGACGGGGGCGGAGCCTAGCTCAGATTCCCCGTCCGGGAGCAGAGAGTCCGGCTCTGAAGAAGACGGGGGCGGAGAAAAGCTCAGAGTCCCCGTCCGCAGCTGACAGGTCCCGCATCTGAAGAAGATGGGGGCGGAGCAAAGCTCCGAATCCCCTTCCCTCCGGCGGGAGAGTTGTCGATCGCGGAGAGAGGGACAGCAGTGCCCGAAGCCCCGCGCAGAGGCGTGACCGCTGCCCGGGGGTAGTCGGCCGGAGGGGTACACCGGCCGTAACCCCAGCCGGCAGTAAGCCCCTGCAGCGCGCCAGACTGGAGAACTCGCTGTGGGGAGGAGAGGGGCGGAGCAAAGCCCCGTCAGGAGAGGCAAGAGTCTCTCTCCCCAGTCGGCACTCTGAAGGCAGCACCGGCAGAGAGCATCCCCACAGCTGAGACCCCAGGTTCCTGCTCTGAACTCGGGAAGAAGGGGGGCGGAGTTACCTGCCCCCATTATGGCTTCCGCCGCCGGCCAGCACAGCGCCGGGGCTGGAGCCGTGACTGTGGAGGAATGAATAAAAGGGAGCTGCCGCAAAAACCGGCGGCTGCTCAGATAAAGGGACAAGTGACACTAACAGTGAGACCCCCGACCCCGTTAACATCCCACAAGAGCCAGGCCCCTGAAAACCACAAAGGAAAGGAATAACCCCTTATGTCCCGCGCAGGGAGGGGAACATACTCACCCCTGTACATACTCACCTATCTTCCCATACTCCCTAGAGACATCTTCAGCCAGCATTTTAGTCACCTGCATCACGTCATGCTGCTACAGCCCAAGACGAGCAGGGAAAATAGGAGGACCTGGACCTACGGTGCAACCCCAGGAGCTGGCCATTGGCGGGAAGGGGTTAACGGGGCATTGGAATCTTCGTCAATGTCCCGTGCCCCTTAGCCACATATCGGGGAACAGGTAGCACCATGCTCATGAACCCCCACCTGAAAAAGGGAAACAAAAAGGAGTAAAGAACCTGACTAAACAGCCCTTACTAGAAAATAATAAAAAGACCAGGTCTGGAGAGCTCTCGACCTGTGTGTCCACCTCCTAACTGACACTAGATAAATCTGATTGCCTCACTGCAGGTGGGCGGGTATATCCTGCCAGGGAGGAGCCGACTTTTCTTTTTCCTAATGTCAGCGCCTCCTAGTGGCAAGAGCATATACCCATCAGTTAGGTATCCCTCAATGAAGAGCGAACGGGAAATCATTCTACCGCTATACAAATCACTAGTCAGACCACACATAGAATACTGTGTACAGTACTGGGCACCAGTGTACAAGAAAGATATAGTGGAGCTGGAGAGGGTTCAAAGACGCGCAACCAGGGTAATACGGGGAATGGGAGGACTACAGTACCCTGAAAGATTATCAGAATTGGGGTTATTTAGTTTAGATAAAGGAAGGCTTAGGGGTGACCTAATAACTATGTATAAATATATCAGGGGGCAGGACAGAGATCTATTCATACCCAGGACTGTATCTATAACAAGGGGGCATCCTCTACGTCTAGAGGAAAGAAGGTTTCTACACCAGCACAGACAGGGGTTCTTTACTGTAAGAGCAGCGAGACTGGAATTCTCTCCCGGAGGAGGTGGTCATGGTGAACTCTGTAAAATAATTCATTAGAATTTTTACCTCTAGTATGAGGGGTTTGTTCCTTCCTCTGGATCAACTCAGGGGGACTCATTAGGGATATAGGTTGATCTTGATGGACTCTGGTCTTTTTTCAACCTTACGAACTATCTACTTTTAAGGGCAACATGAAAAAGCTATGGGCTATGCTCCACTTTTCCTATGCACAGGCTTTGATAAATCTCCCTCATTCCCTTTTATTAGGTGCAAGGAAGGATTCAAAACAATACAATTGTTGACTGCGGGATGTGTAGCCCTAGTATTATTGTCCGGGCATCAGGAATAAAACAGGTGCTTTGAAAGGACGTGCACATATTGCAGAAATTCCCTTTTCTAGTTCTGTTACATGGCAGATCTTGAATCTAAGGGGATTATAATGCAAGTAACATTGGCTTCTGTAAATTCCACACACGATCTAAAGGGGTGCCCAGCCTACAACACCAACCTGTGCAGTGCTCTAACCAGTTACACTTACATAGGCTCCTTTCCTCGGGAATCTTGGGTCGAGTTTATCAGCTGGCGACGAGCTGAGGACATACTCCACCATGCTCACTCCCAGACCGCCACTTTCTGAGCGTGGAGACAGCACAGAGTTGACCTCATGATTTCCCTGAAAGCCTTGTCCGGGTCTCCTCTGCACCATGATCGGCTGTGACATGGAATGGTCTACGAGAGAAGAATTTGTAAAACTATTAAAAGCAGACCTTGCCATTTACACTTTATTACATTGCTTATACCAGAGTTTCCCAACCAGGGTGCCCCCAGCTGTTGCAAAACCACAACTCCCAGCATGCCCGGACAGCCTTTGGCTGTCCGGGCATGCTGGGAGTTGTAGTTTTACAACAGCTGGGGGCACCCTGGTTGGGAAACACTGGCTTATACAGTTAGGTTGAAAAAAAAGGGCAGGCTCAGCAAGTCAGTCACAGTTCTAGCTACTTGCAGATGCACAAATTGTGATGTATAGACATATACGAGAGGAGGAGGCAGCTCTCTGTCATGTGTGATTGTGGCGATATGTCACAGCATAGAAGGCTCCATATATACAATTCCAATTTAAAGGGGTACTCTGGTGGAAAACATTTTATTAATTTTTTTAAATCAACTGGTGCCAGAAAGTTAAACAGATTTATAAATTACATCTATTAAAAAATCTTTATCCTTCCAGTACTTTTTAGCAGCTCTATGCTACAGAGGAAATTCTTTTCTTTCTGAATTTCTTTTTTGTCTTCTCCACAGTGCTCTCTGCTGACACCTCTGTCTGTCTCAGGAACTGTCCAGAGCAGCATAGGTTTGCAATGGGGATTTTCTCCTTCTCTGGACAGTTCCTGATACGGACAGAGGTGTCAGCAGAGAGCACTGTGGACAACACAAAAAAGAAATTATAAAAGAAAAGAATTTCCTCTGTAGCATACAGCTGCTAAAAAGTACTGGAAGGGTAAAGATATTTTTAATTTACAAATCTGTTTAACTTTCTGGCACCAGTTGATTTAAAAAGAATGTTTTCCACCGGAGTACCCCTTTAAAGGGAACCTGTCACATTGTGCATGCGGTCCAGTTGGCAGGCATCATGTAATAGAGCAGGGGCAGCTAAACAGACCGATTCACTTCTAGAACTTGTATTCCATTTATTTCAATCTTCAAACATTCTAGGCTTAGGAATCCAGTGGGCGATGCTATTCAGTAATTGACAGTTCTCTGAAAACCTTCCCTGTAATCAGAAGGACCGCCCACAGGACTCCTAAGCCTATAGTGAGCTAAGAGTGAAATGAATGAATTACAAGTTATACTGAACATTTTCCCATACAATTATAGATCAATCTCAGCTGCTCCTGCTCTATAACCTACTGTACAGGAGCTCCATTAACCCCTTAAGGACCCTTGACGTACGCGTACGTCATGACACCCTGGTACTTAAGGACCCATGACGTATGCGTACGTCATGGAGAATTCCGGCCCCTGCCGCGCGCCAGGCGGGGATCGGACCAGGATGCCTGCGGAAATCGTTCAGCAGGCATCCTGTGCAAACGCTCAGGGGGGGTCATCAGACCCCCCCATGTCGGCGATCGCGGCAAATCGCAAGTGAATTCACACTTGCGATTCCAGGTCATTACGGTTCGGGAATCACTGGCGTAGAATACCCCTATGTCCCCCCCTATGCAATCTCTAATTTAGTCCTCAAATGCACATGGAGCTCTCTCACTTCGAAGCCCTGTCGTATTTCAAGGAAACAGTTTAGGGCCACATATGGGGTATCTCCGTACTCGTGAGAAATTGCACTCCAAATTTTGGGGGGCTTTTCCTCCTTTTACCTTTTATGAAAAGGAAAAGTTGGGGGCTACACCAGCTTGTTAGTGTAAAAAAATAAAAAAATTTACACTAAAATGCTGTTGTTGCCCCATACTTTTTATTTTCACAAGCGTTAAAAGGAAAAAAACACCCCCAAAATTTGTAAAGCAATTTCTCCTGAGTACGGAACTACCCCATATGTGTGCGTAAAATGCTCTGCGGGCGCACCATGTACATTTGAAGTCTAAATTGGTGATTTGCATAGGGGTAGCCGATTTTACAGCGGTTCTGATAAACGCAAAAAAATAAATACAGATATGAGACCCCATTTTGGAAACTACACCCCTCATGTAATGTAATAAGGGGTACAGTGAGCATTTACGCCCCACAGGTGTCTGGCAGATTTTTGGAACATTGGTCCGTGAAATTGAAAAATTTAATTTTTCATTTGCACAGCCCACTGTTCCAAAGATCTGTCAAATGCCAGTGGGGTGTAAATACTCACAGCACCCCTTAATAAATTCTGTGAAGGGTGTTATCTATAAAATAGGGTCACATGTGGGGGGTCCACTGTTCTGGCACCACGGGGGGCTTTGTAAACGCACATGGCCCCTGACTTCCATTCCAAACAATTTTTTTCCCAAAAGCTCAATGGCGCTCCTTCTCTTCTGAGCATTGTAGTGCGCCAGCAGAGCACTTGACGTCCATACATGGGGCATTTCCATACTCAGAAGAGATGGGGTTTCAAATTTTGGGGGGCATTTTGTCCCATTACCCCTTGTAAAAAAAATTATTTGAGGGAAAACTAGCATTTTAGCGAAAAAAAATTAAAATAATTTACACATCCAACTTTCACGAAAAGTCGTCAAACACCTGTGGGGTGTTAAGGCTCACTGGACCCCTTGTTACGTGCCTTGAGGGGTGTAGTTTCCAAAATAGTATGCCATGTGGGTTTTTTATTAGCTGTCCTGGAACCATAGTGGCTTCCTAAATGGGACATGCCCCCCAAAAAACCAATTCAGCAAATTTTGCTTTTCAAAAGCCAAATGTGACTCCTCTTCTGAGCATTGTAGTTTGCCCGCAAAGCATTTTACGTCCTAACATGGGGTTACAAATGTTGGGGGTCATTTTGTCCTATTATCCCTTGTAAAAATTTTAAATTTGAGGGAAAACTAGCATTTTAGTGAAAAAATAAAATCATTTTCACGTCCAACTTTAACGAAAAGTCGTCAAACACCTGTGGGGTGTTAAGACTCACTGGACCCCTTGTTACGTGCCTTGAGGGGTGTAGTTTCCAAAATAGTATGCCATGTGTTTTTTTTTCTGTTCTGGCACCATAGGTTCCAAAATGTGACATGCCCCCCAAAAACCATTTCAGAAAAACTCACTCTCCAAAATCCCACTGTCGATCCTTCCCCTTTTGAGCCCTCTACTGCGCCCGCCGAACACTTGACATACACATATGAGGTATTTCCTTACTCGAGAGAAATTGGGTTACACATTTTAGTAAGATTTCTCTCCTTTTACCCCTTGAAAAAATTCAATAACTGGGTCAAAAAGAACATGCCAGTGTAAAAAATGAAGATTTTGAATTTTCTCCTTCAATTCGCTGCTATTCCTGTGAAACACCTAAAGGGTTAACAAACCCTTTGAATGTCATTTTAAATACTTTGAGGGGTGCAGTTTGTATAATGGGGTCATTTGTGGGATATTTCTAATAAGAAGGCCCTTCAAATCCACTTCAAAACATTTTGTGAAAAATTGGAAAATTGCTGCTATACTTTGAAGCCCTCTGATGTCTTCCAAAAGTAAAAACATGTCAACTTTATGATGGAAACAAAGTAGACATATTGTATATGTGAATCAATATATCATTTATTTGGAATATTCATTTTCCTTATTTGCAGAGAGCTTCAAAGTTAAAAAAAAAATGCCAAATTTTCATAAAATTTTGGAATTTTTCACCAAGAAATGATGCAAGAATCGACAACATTTTACCACTATGTTAAAGTAGAATATGTCACGAAAAACAATCTCGGAATCAGAATGAAAGGTAAAAGCATTCCAGAGTCATTAATGTTCAAAGTGACAGTGGTCAGAATTGCAAAAAATGGCTGTGTCCTACAGTGAAAATTGGCTGGGTCCTTAAGGGGTTAAAGGGGTACTCCGATGAAAAAGTTTATTTATTTATTTTTTTAAATCAACTGATGCCAGAAAGTTAAACAGATATGTAAATTACTTCTATTAAAAAATCTTAATCCTTCCAGTACTTATTAGCGGCTGTATACTACAGAGAAAATTATTTTATTTTTGAATTCTGACCACAGTGTTCTCTGCTGACACCTCTGTCCATTTTAGGAACTGTCCAGAGCAGGATAGGTTTGCTATTAGGGATCGACCAATTATCGGTTTGGCCGATATTATCGGCCGATATTCAGGATTTTGGACATTATTGGCAATTACCTTGCCGATATAGCGCCCGCTTTAAATCATTGATCTGCAGCGATCGGTCGATCACTATTTGCTATGGGGATTTTCTCCTACTCTGGAGTGTTCCTGACATGGACAGAGGTGTCAGCAGAGAGCACTGTGGTCGTGACAGAAAAGAAATCCAAAAAGAAAAGAATTTCCTCTGTAGTATACAGCTGCTAATAAGTACAGGAAGGATTAAGATTTTTTTAATAGAAGTAATTTACAAATCTGTTTAACTTTCTGCCACTGTTTAACCAGTGGATTTGAAAATAAATGTTTTCCTCCGGAGTACCCCTTTAATCAGTGACTTACCCTGACAAAATAAACTGTGTGCCCTGGTGCTGCAGCAAACAACTGTAGAAGGTAAATAAACGCCTGTCAAATCTGTCAAACGCCAGTGGGGTGTAAATGCTCACTGCACCCCTTATTAAATTCTGTGAGGGGTGTAGTTTCCAAAATGGGGTCACATGGGGGGGGGGGGGTCCATTGTTCTGGCACTATGGGGCCTTCAATTCCGGACAAATTTTTTCTCCAGAAGCCCAACGGCGCTCCTCTTCTTCTGAGCATTGTAGTGCACCCGCAGAGCACTTTACATCCACATATGGGGTATGTTTTCACTCAGAAGAAATGGGGTTATAAATTTTGGGGGTCTTTTTTCCTCTTTTCCCTTGTGAAAATGAAAAATGTTAGGGTAACACCAGCATTTTAGTGAAAATTATTTCTTAATTTTCCCATTCAACTTTAATGAAAATTCTTCAAACACCTGTGGGGTGTTCAGGCTCACTATACCCCTTGTTACGTTCCGTGAGGGGTGTAGTTTCTAAAACGGGGTCACGTGTGGGTATTTATTTTTTTGCGTTTATGTCAGAACCGCTGTAAAATCAGCCACCCCTGTGCAGACCACCAATTTAGGCCTCAAATGTACATAGTACGCTTTCACCCCTGAGCCTTGTTAAGCGCCAGCAGAGCATTTTATGCCCACATATGGGGTATTTCCGTACTAAGGAGAAATTGCGTTACAAATTTTGGGGGTCTTTTTTTCCTTTTACCTCTTGTCAAAATAAAAAGTATGGGGCAACACCAGCATGTTAGTGTAAATTTTTTTATTTTTATTTTATTTTTTTTACACTAACATGCTGGTGTTGCCCCCAACTTTTACTTTTCATAGGGGGTAAAAGGTGAAAAAGCCCCCCCAAATTTTTAACTAATTTGCTCCCGAGTACGGAAATACCCCATATGTGGGCCTAAACTGTTTCCTTGAAATACGACAGGGCTCCAAAGAGAGAGTGCCATGTGCATTTGAGGACTAAATTAGGGATTGCATAGGGGTATTCTATACCAGTGATTCCCAAACAGGGTGCCTCCAGCTGTTGCTAAACTCCCAGCATTCCTGGACAGTCAGTGGCTGTCGGGAAATGCTGGGAGTTGTAGTTTTGCAACATCTGGAGGGCTACAGTTTAGAGACCACTCTATAGTGGTCTCAAAACTGTAGCCCTCCAGATGTTGCTAGGCAACTACTCACCGGCTTCCATAGGATCGGCGCACGTCATCGCTGCACCAGGGAGCCGTCCTCTGCCGCCCGCCGCCGATGGTAAGTGGACCTCCGGCGCTGGTCCGTTTCCCCCGTTCTGAACGGACTACTGTGGGTGGGAAGAACAAGGGAACCGAACTTTAACCCCCCCCCCCCCCCGATCTGCTATTGGTCGCTTGCTTTTGACCGACCAATAGCAGGGATAGGAGGGGTGGAACCCCTGCCAACTCATTCCTATCACTTCAGGGGGATCGTAGGTGTCTTTGACAACCACGATCCCCCTTATTTTTCGGGTCTCCGGAGACCCGTATGACCCAGAATCACTGCAAATCGCCGGTGTGAATTCACCGGCGATTTGCAGCAATCGCCGACATGGGGGGTCTCAGCATATCAGCAGTCATCCAGGTCTGGTCCCCGCCCGGCAGGGACCAAAATTTCCACGGGCGTACAAGTACGCCCTTGTTCTTTAAGTGGTTAAAAGGGCTTGAGCGCTGACATCCACATAACAGAAGTCCAGGATAAGCCGTACATAGCTGTGCAGTATTTCCCAACCAGGGTGCCTCAAGCTGTTGCAAAACTACAACTCCCAGCATGCCCAGACAGCCGTTGGCTGTTCGGGCCTCCTGGGAGTTACAGTTTTGCAACAGCTGGAGGCACTCTGGTTGGGAAACACTACTGTAATGTATTAACTGATGGCAGCGGTTCTGTATCAATGTTTTATATTTGCATCATTCTGGAGGTGGCTACTAGAGTTATTCAGGAAGCTGAAGATAGCATTTTGCGCTACTCCTATTGATTTAAGTAGAAGTTATGTAAACAGAATAGCCCTGCAAGCTACACTGTCTCCGTAACTCTGGAGTTACCTAAGCAGCTTGTGGTGTTACACTGTTTACGCCACTCGCATTATAGTCAATGGGCTGGATAGTCTGGACCCTCAAAAGCAAGAAGAGCTTCTCTTAGTTTCCATTATTAACCCCTCATTTGACTGGGGTGTATTCCTGCCAATAGGGCTTTTTAAACACAATGCAAGAATTGTGGGTGTATGTGAGTGTTTCAATTGTCCAAAAGGAGTAGTGTAGTGGGAATTGTTACGATTCTATTGTGCCCGGGCTTCAGGAAGAAGGGTCCAGGCTCCTGACATGACACTGTGCTTAGCCGCTCACCGGCCAAGGCAGGACATCACTGCGGCTGGGGATACGCTGATCGCAGTGTGATGATCCTGTCACACGTAAGCAGGAAGGAGACCGGGACTGGAGGACCGAAGAGCTATAGCAGCGCAACTGGGGAGCGATGGTGGGGGAGTTAAGGCTTGGTTTTTTTGCCGCCCGGGCACAATAGGATCATAATTCTTGCTACACTACTCCTTTAAAATGATTTTGAGTTCGGTATCTGCTTTATCATACTGAACCAGAATCAAACAAAATAAAAATTAAAAATAAAAATCAAACAAAATCATCATATTATACGACGATAAGAACATGCACACACAAAAAACACAATGGCAGATTTACTGGTTCTATTAGTCTTCAAAAATAAAAAATAAATAAACACAGCATAAAAAGTGTTGAAAGAGTCATATGAAGTTGGCCTGCAGAAACACCAGCACTCACACAGCTCTGTCATTTATTGTTAAAGAGTTTATAAACGTAACAGGCCACATTTTTGAGTCCAGAAAAGACAATGGATACAGTTGGGAAATGGGCCATCACCATTACTATGTTTGGGCCATTAATGGCGATGGATACTGAATAATGATTAACAGAATCGCTGTCTATCTTTCCTCCTAAATAGGTAATTAAAGTTAATCAATAAGTTATATGTACCCCAAAATAGGCTATGTAAAGAAAAGAAAAAATAACAAACACCACCGCTTACGCCACTTAGAATGCAATGATGAAAAAATAAATGGATATTAATTAATATAAATACATTAATTGATTAATTTAAAATAAATAAAAACCTTGGTTATAAAAGTCAACAAAGTAATGTTCCCCAATCTGTAGCTGATCCACAACTCCAACATGGCTGGGCAGTCTTTGGCTAGGTGTTGTAGAGCTCTGCAATGGTTGGGGGGAAATTCTTTCATCTATATTTTCTCTTCACTCAGGACATTTTTCTCTCTCAAACCCCATGAGAGAGGAGGATGAATTGTAACAATCTACACAAATCAGTCCAGAAGTAGAAAAACGAAGATCGATTTTTCCAAAAACAGCACCACAATTGTCTGCAGGTTGTTAGTGGTTTTGCAGCTCAGTTCCATTGAAATGAATGGCGCCAATGTGTAATACTACACATGTAGAGATGAGCGAACTTACAGTAAAATTCAATTCGTCACGAACTTCTCGGCTCGGCGGTTGCTGACTTTTCCTGCATAAATTAGTTCAGCTTTCCGGTGCTCCGGTGGGCTGGAAAAGGTGGATACAGTCCTAGGAAAGAGTCTCCTAGGACTGTATCCACCTTTTCCAGCCCACAGGAGCACCGGAAAGCTGAACTAATTTATGCAGGAAAAGTCATCAACCGCCGAGCTGAGAAGTTCGCGACGAATCGAATTTACTGTAAGTTCGCTCATCTCTATACACATGTCTTGAGGACAGTGTGGGGCTGTTTTAAGAAGAATTATTATTATTATTATTTTTTTTTTTTTGGTGGCAGATAATCCCTTTAACCCCAATACAAATCCACTCAGACGAGGATATTTTTAGGAGAAAACACCCTAATAAGGACTGATTAAACAGGAGCATAGCCCGATTGGGCAATCAGAGTCATGCTGGGCCTCCACTATACAGAACAAGATCAAGTTCCTTTAAAAAAGGTGTCCTACACTTATCCATAGTCTGTAACTAAGACGTAAGTGGGACATTTATCAAAACCTGTCCAGAGGAAAGGTTGCCGAGTTGCCCATAGCAACCAGATCGCCTCTTTCATTTTTCACAGGCATTTTCAGAAATGAAAGAAGCGATCTGATTGGTTGCTATGGGCAACTGGTCACCTTTTCCCCTGGACAGGTTTGATAAATTTCCCCTCCCCCACCCCCGCACTGATTGGGAGGCATATCCTGGAGGTAAAATCAGGACAGAACATTTATGAGAAAGTGCCGTTCCCTGACGTTTGTCTAAATTAAAAATTTCAGTGACGCAAGAAAAATACAGCGACGTCCTATCTGCAGGATTGTTCTCTAAAACATCTGGAATCTGAAGTATCTGAGAAATTGTATGTGGGGGGGGGGGAGGAAGAGGTATTTTAGGATATAAAGCGTATATATTGTGAGCCTTTACAGAACAACGTAGCCAGGCACTAGACCAGTGTTTCCCAACCCGAGTGCCTCCAGCTGTTGCAAAACTACAACTCCCAGCATGCCCGGACAGCCGTTGGCTGTCCGGGCATGCTGGGAGTTGTAGTTTTGCAACAGCTGGAGACACCCTGGTTGGGAAACACTGCACTAGACGGAGCCAGGAGAGACAGGCACTAGAAGGCAGCATGTACATTAAAGGACAACTGTAGTGGAACACTTTTATATATTCCCGTGCCCGGGCCTCAAAAATAAACTTATACATACCTTCCTACAAGCCCCCGTTGGTCCGGCACAGGCCTCACGGTCCGGCAGTGCTGACGTCATTCCACTTCCTGGGGATGGGGACGCAGGCGTATCACCGTCCGCAGTGATGTCCCGCCCCGGCCTGTGATAGGCTAAGCCCACTGTCCTGTAAGAAGTCGGCCAGAGTTCCTAACATGACAGTGGGCTCAGCCTATCACAGGTCGGGGCGGGACATTGCTGCGGCCGGTGATACGCCGACGGCTCTGCGGCGTCCCCGTCCCCAGGAGCGGCGTCCCCGTCCACAGGAAGTGGAATGATGTCAGCACTGCCGGACCGTGAGGCCTGTGTCGGACCAATGGGGGCTCGTAGGAAGGTATGTATCAGTTTATTTTGTTTATTTTTGAGGCACGGGCATATATAAAAGTGTTCCACTACAGTTGTCCTTTAAGATAGAGTAGTAGATGTACCAAGTAATCAGAAGCAGATTTGGCTGAAGGAATACAAAAAATGCTGTTAAAGGGGTACTCCGCTGGAATTTTATTTTTATTTTTTTTTATCAACTGGTGCCAGAAAGTTAAACAGATTTGTAAATGACTTTTATTAAAAATTCTTAATCCTTTCAGTAATTATCATCAGCTGCTATATGCTCCACAGGGAGTTCATTTCTTTTTGAATTACCTTTCTGTCTGACCCCAGTGTCAGGAACTGTCCAGAGTAGGATCAAATCCCCATAGCAAACCTATCCTGCTCTGGACAGTTCCTAAAATGGACAGAGGTGTCAGCAGAGAGCACTGTGGACAGACAGAAAGGAAATTCAAAAAGAAAAGAACTTCCTCTGTAGTATGCAACAGCTGATAAGATTAAGGGTTAAGATTTTTAAAAAGAAGTAATTTACCAATCTGTTTAACTTTCTGGCACTAGTTTATTTAATAAAAAAAAAAAACACAATTGCTAGTGGAGTACCCCTTTACATTCAATGTTCAAATAGAAAAGACGGCTCACCTCCACTGCGTTCCCCACACTCAGCGCGGACTGGCCGGCAGTGCCTCCGGCCTTATACTGGGAGCAAAAGACTTGATGTCCAGCGAGGTAGGATGCAAAACAGGATCTCTTTATTGAGGACACATGGTCAGCACATAAAACCAACGCGTTTCGGGTCAGACAGGACCCTTAATCATGCCATGATTAAGGGTCCTGTCTGACCCGAAACGCGTTGGTTTTATGTGCTGACCATGTGTCCTCAATTAGGAAATCCTGTTTTGCATCCTACCTACCTACCCTGTCCGGGCATGCTGGGTGTTGTAGTTTTGCAATCCCTGGTTGCACCCCACAGCTCTATGTGGTGATTAGGTGATAAGTTGTAATCTTAAGGACATCGGGCATAGCTGTATGCCCTAGTCCCGCTCCGTTAAATGAAGCACGCTCAGGCGCTGATCTCTCTTCATACCCAGTGGGTCCTGGTTGTTATCAGCAGCTGGGACCCATAGCTAATGCTGGACATCGATCAGGCCGATGTCTGGCAATAACCGTTTAGATGCCACGATCAAAGTTGATTGGTGCATGTAAAACAGAAAAAAAAAAATTCATTCTGGCTAGCTCAGTGGGCTGATCGGGACCACAGCGTCGAAATTGTGGGATCCCCATCAGCTAAAAGGATAGCCGGAGGTCTCTTACCTGACTCCAGCTGGTGAAATCACTGCTCCCTTACTGCAGGAAGCCATGGCAGCCTGTAGCAATCAAGCACCAATAACACTGATCAGTGCTGTTCTATTGCTCAGCATTGTTCAGTGTTTGAAATCTAATGATTGCTTGTAATAGTCTCCTATAGGGACTAAAAATAGTGAAAACTATTTATGGAGCGGGGAAGAGGGAGCTCCTCCCACCAGTTCTGGAAGAACTAAAAATTATAGATGAAGTCTGAAGAGCAGAAATCTACTGAAACATACCATATACAAATACAGTGACCCCCCCGACATACGATAATTTCAACATACGATGGCCTCTCAGAGGCCATCGCATGTTGAAGGCAGCATCAACATACGATGCTTTTGTATGTCGGGGCCATCGCATAAACGGCTATCCGGCAGCGCAGACTGCTTCAGCTGCCACGGGATAGCCATTTACAGTGCCCCGTGTGGTCCGCTGACTATCACTTACCTGTCCTCGGGGCTCCGACACGTCCTCTTCGGGATCCCCTGCATCATCGGTGCTCTCCATCATCGTCATCACGTCGCTGCGCACGCCGTCCCGTCATCCAATAGGAGCGGCGTGCGTAGCGACATGATGGCGGCGACGGAGAGCGAGGATGCCGGGGAAGCAGAGGCCTTGCCAGAGCATCGTGGACACCCCGGGGACGCAGCGACAGCGATGGAGGGTGACATACAGTGCAGCGGTGACGAGCGGTAACGGTCCGGAGCAGTGGGGACTAGGTGAGTACAACTTCCTATACCAGTGGTCTTCAACCTGCGGAACCTCCAGATGTTGCAAAGCTACAACTCCCAGCATGCCCGGACAGCCAACGGCTGTCCGGGCATGCTGGGTGTTTTAGTTTTGCAACATCTGGAGGTCTGCAGGTTGTAGACCACTGTCCTATACTTTACATTGCACGGATCCCTCAACATACGATGGTCCATTTGGAACGGATTACCATCGTATGTTGAGGGACCACTGTATGTAATGTCCAGAAATAGTGCTGCTCCTCATGTACACATACACGACAGGTACACCTTTACCACTAGTAACTCCGTATGGAAGAGATGTACATTTCCATCAGTGTGTTCTAGCTCACGTGAAGCTGTTAAAACTGCTGGGGTTTTAGTAGAATAAAAATGGGACCTACAGAGTAATCACACGCCATCACTCTGACACCATGCAATCACTTATTAGAAACAAAAAAACATTTTACTTACGAGATGCTCCCCATGTATTCTCCCGCCATTCGCCTGGAAGGAACATCCCTTTCTGTCCATCTTTGGCTGGATCTTCAGGTTCCCAAAACTTTTTGGCCGGTAGGAGCTTTAAAAATAAATAATAAAAAAAGAGCAGGATGTAAACAATGTAAACAAGAGATGACTTCACAGAAATGCTCCTTGTGATTCTCCACACTACAGCAGCACTTCAGTGCAAATAACCAGAAGTAAAAATGACAAAGCCCATTGTATTTTATAAGACAGATGACACAAACCCAGAGACATCCCCCTCCTTATATACAGTGACTGCACAATGATGGCTCCACATACAGTCACAGCTCTGATGGGATTTCCTTCCTATTCATAGAATGGATTATTGTTTCTCCTGGATAAAAGGATCAGACTAGGTTTATTTTATAAATAATCCCTCTCATTATTTTATTTATTTTTATAAGTTACATATCCCTGTGCCCAGGTTCACTCGCACTATAACCCAGTTTACCAGGTTTAGTGTGGGTGAATAAGCTGTCCGTTTCCCTTTAAATGGACACTGGGTGAAAGCAAGGGGTGTATATACACAGATTAAAATGGCAAATCAAAAACGCAAGTAAATTTGCACCAGTTCTTGTTAATCTTCCCAACAAGGAGAGCGTTCTGGGCATGCTTTATGACCTGTCCAGAGATGAGAGGAGGCGAGCTGTGTCCATCAACCATTGGCAGTAGCTGATCCTGTATTATTTGTCTAAAGCCATATTATAGAGGTGTTACATGTCACGAACTTCTCGGCTCGGCAGTTGATGACTTATCCTGCATAAATTAGTTCAGCTTTCCGGTGCTCCGGTGGGCTGGAAAAGGTGGATACAGTCCTAGGAAAGTCAGGAAAAGTCATCAACTGCCGAGCCGAGAAGTTCGTGACGAATCGAATTTACTGTAAGTTCGCTCATCTCTAGTTGGGAGTTAGGCTAGGTTCAGACTACGGAATCTCTGGGCAGAAAATTTCCGCCCGTAAATACCGAATGCGGCCAGCGCTAGACCGAATCAGTCGGTGCTAGGACCGCGCCGACACTGCAGTCTCCCATAGACTGCAATGTGTTCCGTGCAGATTTCCGCCTGAAGAAAGAGCAACACCGTTCTTCAGGGGGAAATTTCCAAGCGGATTTTCCGTTCACAAATTCTGAAGTGTGAATTTGTGAACGGAAACCCATTCACTGTACTAGACATTTTAGCAAGCGGAATTTCCGCCTGCAATTTCAAAGCGGAATTGCAGGCGGAAATTCCGTAGTCTTAACCTAGGCTTATAGTATTGCAATAGGTGGACACACACTGTTTGGCAGTGTTACTATACTAGTTTTTACTCCAGAGATAATAATGAGATGACCGCATACCCTGCCCCCTAGTGTACACAAGAACAATTATAAAAAAAAATAATAATAATTGTTCTAGGAAAAGTTTCATAAGCTCCTTGCTCCTTCAGCAGCAGCGGGTTTTCTTAAGACTTTTATTCCCAACACGTGAGTGAAAAGAGCATTTTAGGTGGTGATCTAGTGCTTTTCTTTGCCACGACTAAAGGTTAAGCACTAAACCCATGGAGCTTATGTCAAAGCTAAATACTGCCTTACTGCAAACTAAGGTGAATGGTTAAAGAGCCAATTTCTCTCAAAAACAGCTCTACACCTGTCCTCAGGTTTGGTGTGGTACTCCAATACTTCACTTCAATAGAACTGAGCTGCAATACCATACACAACCTGATGACAAGTGTGGAGCTGTTTTTTGGAATAAATCAACTCTGTTTTTATAATCTTGGATAATCCCATTAAGCATTTTTTGTTTACCAACCAAAACAGGTAAAGAATAGTTTCAAGAAATTATACTGGGTTTCTTTTTTTTTGCCTTTTTTTGCTTTTTTTTTTAAGTCAATTCTGCGTTTTTGTTACTGTTGTGCAATAATGCAAATGTTCCTATATACTACCCAATAAAACAGGAGGAAGGGGTGTGAATACTTTTATAGGCTCAGTATATTCCCATCACACAAGCAGCATTATTGCAGAAAAATGAGTACGATTTATAAAAAGGAGCGCTGGCTCTTACCTCTCCCATTCCTCGAGATTCTAAAGCGAGCGCCTGGAAGTCATGATTCATGTCATCCGCAGACCTCACCTAGAAACGAGAAACATTGCTGTAACTCTATCCACAGTCTGCGCACAGCAAAAAATATAATATCCTCACCTAACCCCAGTAAATTGACTACAGATGAAGGCTGCAGGTCTCGGAGCCCGTGGTGTATTCGGGAGCAGGACACGGTCTGGATACTGACAATCCAACACTGCAGCACTGGACGAGATCTGCAGGGATTCTCATTTTGCTTTAGCATTTAGTCATATGAGTTACAGGGGTTTTCAGATGACACATTGGGCAGAGAAGGGATTTTGGGGAATTTGTTTACATTCATCCCTCCCCCTGCAGAAGGTGTCTGTGGACAATTCATAGTGACCATCAGTATTCAGAGGGTAAACCAGGTCAGCTGGAACCCTACATGTCATCATTATGACAGAGTGGGAAATCCGAATTTTTATTTAGACATAATTAAAAGGAAAAAAATAAATAACTTTCCAAAAAAAAAAAAGTACTGTAATTAAATGCTTGTGTGTTTTGATCAGTTAATAGATTAAAAGGAGTATTTTTTTTCATAAATTCTTTATCGGTCTATTAATTTTACAATTCATAAAACATTTTTTTCACAATAAAATATCTTTTTAACTTAATACTTCCCTCCCTAAAAAATAATAAAAAAAAACATATTTTTCCCCATAAAAACTCTTCCTCTTAATACATTACATCATTTATCCAATAAATATATTTTCATATTATATTATTTTTTTTACATTCTAAACTCCTTTCTCATCATCGCTAACCATTCATTTATTTGGAGGGATTCAGGGTAATTCATCTTCTAATAAGGCATTTCATTACATTTTATTTTGAGAATACACACACACACACACACACACACACACACACACACACACACACACACACACTGGGGGCCATTTACAAATTTTTTCCTGACAGCAATTTTTTTTTTTGCGATATTTAAAGCGTTTTTACGATATTTAAAGGGCACGATGTCTGTGCCATGGCGCAGACATAGTTTGCCTTTATGCAACATACTTTCCCGACCTTCCCGACATTTTCCCTTAGGAAACCGAAAAAGGGGCGTGTTCCCGACATTTTGGCCAAACCCTACCAATTTATAAAAATAAAAAAAACAACTAAAACTAGTCGGGTTTTTACTATTATAAAATGGGGGGGGGGTCGGTCGATTTACCATTCAAATCCCCGCTCTGCCAGCCCCTGGATGTTGGGACAGAGTGGGGAGAAGATAGTGGCGGGGGTTACGGGTACCTGGCGGCAATATCGGCGGCGGCATCTACGGGGACTTGCAGACGGGACCTGTGGCAGCATCATCATGGCGGCAGGACTTGCAGTAAGCATCAGGCGGCGACAGCAGTGGAGGCAGCAGTGAGGATCACCTCCACCGCTGACTCCAGACTACAACTCCCAGCATGCCCACACAGTCCAGGCATGCTGGGAGTTGTAATTCTGTAACATCTGGCCCTTCAGGTGTTGCAGAACTACAACTCCCAGCATGCCTGGACAGTCCCTGAGCTTGTGACTGGAATTTTTCCCACTCCGGTTATTAATTTATGTCTTTAAAAACATTGTGCGCGCGAAAATAAGCATTGCGCATAAAATGTGCGCCAATTTAGTAAAAGTGAAGGGAAAGAGGAGTCGGGAAACAGCCGAAACAGACATAAAAAAAAAAAACTATACAATAGTAAATGACCCCATATATATATATATATATATATATATATATATATATATATATATAAACTAAGCAATGGTGCAGCACTCCAATTCCGGTAAAAAAGATTTGTGTATTTATTCACCACATCTCAAAAATACAGCAACGTTTCAGCTCAACAATAGAGCCTTTCTCAAGCTTAGTGACAACTGCCAGGTAAGGGGTTTTTATACCCAATCAAGTGTATACAATCAACAAATAATTAAAACAATCCAAAGTGTATAATCCATAATCAATACAATACAGTGCATTAATAAAGTGCTCATTCAAAGTATCACAAAGAGTATTTGTTTTACTTTTGTTGAATTATTGATTTGTTGATGGTGTTCATATTTATTTGTTTATTTTATTTTTTCATACACATTTTTTATTTGTATTTATTTTATTTATTATTTTTTTCAGTAGTTTTGACCCAGAGGATTCCTGACCATCCCTTGGTGTCCTCTCCCTTTATGACCCTTTGTGTGGATGGTGTACATTCTGAATTTATATTAATTTAATTTTTAGATTAAATTTTTTTTTACACAAAATAACACTATAATGTATTTTTACAGATTTTTTATGTATTTCATTTTGAGTATCTTGCACAGGTGTCCTGTAATGCACTATTTAGTATTAGTTATCTTTAAGTATTAATTTTCATTTCTTGTTAATATCACGCACTAGTGATGCCTCAGTACATGTAATGCCACATCCACCATATGTTACTTTATTTACCCATTATAAATTTCCCGTTCCGGACATCTGTGACAGCTTGTTAGCGTCGGAGGTATCCGAGGTAACGGGTCAGCTGACATACAAGTCATGTGCTTCGGCACATGACTCGTTTGTTTTGTTTTCTGACGCATGCGTCCGGCGAGTTAGTACGAGCCGGCCGCGTCAGGAGGTTGGCGCATGCGCACAGCAGAACACCACAAGCCGTCAGCGCCATTAGACATACAGAGCAGGTGAGTTCTTCCATGCGACTACGATGTACAATCATGTTTATTACAGATGTTTTGCATATTATTAATTATGTCATTAACTATGAGTCTAAAGTTTCAAGCATTTTTATCTATGTATATGTTTTTAATCATCTAACACTTTATGTACTATAATAATACTCTTTGTGATACTTTGAATGAGAACTTTATTAATGCACTGTATTGTATTGATTATGGATTATACACTTTGGATTGTTTTAATTATTTGTTGATTGTATACACTTGATTGGGTATAAAACCCCTTACCTGGCAGTTGTTACTAAGCTTGAGAAAGGCTCTATTGTTGAGCTGAAACGTTGCTGTATTTTTGAGATGTGGTGAATAAATACACAAATCTTTTTTACCGGAATTGGAGTGCTGCACCATTGCTTAGTTTATGTATCTGGTTGGCCTTGATCGGGCCTGGGTTGCTTGGCACCCACTACATTTTTCTGAGTTGTGCTGCAATATTTTTTGTATTTTTATATTATATATATATATATATATATATATATATATATATATATATATATATATATATATATAGTAATCAGAACCGACACTGTGTTCAGGACTCCAGGTCCAAGTGGTGCTCTGCTATCTGGGATAGGGCTCAATATCCCTTGAATGTCCAGTCACAAAAGGAAGATGCGGCACTCCAAAGTAGGTAGAAAAAAGGTGGTTTATGTGCCTGACCATGTTGTGCTCCTCCTATGTACCAGGCACGGGCTGGAGAGTGTTCTGTACACCCTCCTGACGTCCATAACTATAGTAGTTACGGGCCGTGGAGTATTATATATAGTTCACGGACGGAACCAATTTTAAAAAAAAATATAAAAAAATAAAAAATGTATAGCATGCATGTATGTGTGTGTGTGTGTTTATTACTGAGGGACTCTTTTCTATATACATTAATATACTTATATTTACTATGATGGTATTAGTGTTACTCTTCATCCCTGCAGACACAGGTTGATAGTGACAACCGCATTTCTATTTGCAGACTCTGGGCAATAATTGATTTTTTCCAGCATTCAAGATGGCTACGAGAGATCAGGAGAACAGATAACGCATGTGCCCCATGATAGAAGTCAGTTCTCGTGATATCCGCAATTCCATCTTGAAACATCGGGTGCAATTACGGGTACGCATGCACGAGGATATGCACGTACGTGAATGGTTTTTCACGTTTGCGCGCATATGCGCTCATACCTGAACGCGCCTGCGCACACTAGTGTACACTGGATTGGCCGTCTGTAGCCCTGAGCAAACATCGCGAGAGCGCGAGGACTGTGAACAGTTGCTCCGGTCCTGCACACTCTGTTTGCTTACAAACAGAGACAGTGTGTTGAATGGAAGACGGGGGCGTTTATATGTCACTGAAGGTGGATGGGTGAGTTACAGCCCACTTTATAGAAAATATTATATTTTAACCCCTTAAGGACCACGCGTTTTTCCATTTTTGCACTTTCGTTTTCTCCACCTCACCTTTTAAAAAATATAACCCTTTCAATTTTGCACCTAAAAATCCATATTATGGCTTATTTTTTGCGCCACCAATTCTACTTTGCTGTGACATCAGTCATTTTACCCAAAAATCCACAGGAAACGGAAAAAAAAATCATTGTGTGACGAAATTGAAGAAAAAAGCAATTTTGTAACTTTTGGGGTCTTCCGTTTCTACGCAGTAAATTTTTCGGTAAAAATGACACATTTTCTTTATTCTGTAGGTCCATATGATTAAAATGATACCCTGCATTTATAGGTTTGATTTTGTCGTACTTCTGTAAAAAATCATAACTACATGCAGGAAAATTTATACGTTTAAAATTGTTTTGTATTGATCGGACTTTTTGATCGCTTTTTATTCATTTTTTCAATTTTGTCAATGTTCCTTTGGACTTTTGAATTTTTTTTGTGTGTACGCCATTGACCGTGCGGTTTAATTATATATTTTTATAGTTCGGACATTTACGCACGCGGCGATACCACATATGTTTATATTTATTTTTATTTACATTGTGTTTTTTTTTATGGGAAAAGTGGGTGATTTGAACTTTTATTAAGGAAAGGGTTAAATCACATTTATGAACTTTATTTTTTTTTTACACTTTTTTTTTGCAGTGTTATAGCTCCCATAGGGACCTATAACACTGCACACACTGATTGCAAGCACTGTTCACTGCAAAGCCATCGCTTTGCAATGATGAGCGTTATCGGCGGTCGATTGCTCAAGTCTGAAGCTCAGGCTTGGAGCGATCAATCGCCAAAGGGACACGCCGTAGGCAGGTAAGAGGAGTTCCACTCGTGTCCCAGCTGATATATGGGATATCGCATTTTCACTGTGGTAGTTCCGATCAGCCCCGCTGAGCAGCCGGGCAGCTTTCACTTTCAGTTTAGATGCGGCGTTCAACTTTGAACGCCGCGTCTAAAGGGTTAATAGCGCGCGGCACCGCGATCGCTGCCGTGCGCTATAAGCCCCGGCATCAGATACATGCCGGGACCGACCCGATATGACGTGGGGTCACCGTGTGAATATACCATGAATCATCCCAAATACTCTGCCCACAGCCGGCAGTACCTATGAGTTTTCACCTATAGTAAAATTACCACACAATGGCTTATATATAGTAAAATGATATCAAGTACCATCAAAGGCTCAGACCATTGTTTCCCAAGCAGAGTGCCTCCAGCTGTTGCAAAACTACAACTCCCAGCATGCCCAGACAGCCAAAGGCTGTCTGGGCATGCTGGGAGTTGTTGTTTTGCAACAGCTGGAGGCACTCTGCTTGGGAAACAATAGCTCAGACTATACACCCAAAACAACCAGGCTGTCATACATATATGAAATATCATCTAGTGTACTTTGTATTCTATCATCTCTGCATTTCCTCCTACATCCCCAGGACTAAAGCATAATACAAAGAAAAACAGAACTATAGAATTACTGCCATATCTACAACCATAAACACACCGTCATATCTACACTAGTGAGACTAAACGTCTATAAAAAGTACAGGAACCATTACGAGTGCCCTGGAAAGTCTGAGAACCTGTGGAGCCCTATTAAAACTACCAAGATTTCCACATTTTTGAGTCACACTAAGAAGGGGATGAGACACTAAAGCAGCGTTTCCCAACCAGGGTGCCTCCAGCTATTGCAAACATACAACTCCCAGCATGCCCAGACAGCCGAAAGCTGTCAGGGCATGCTGAGAGTTGTAGTTTTGCAACAGCTGGAAGCACCCTGGCTGGAAACGCTGCACTAAAGAATCATCCCAGTTAAACCAGAGAGTTGCCCATAGCAGCCAATCAGATCGCTGCTTTCATTTTTCAGAGGCCTTTTCAAAAATGAAAGAAGCGATCTGATTGGTTGCTATGGGCAACTCAGCAACCCTACAGCAATTGTCTAGGGTATGTGCTTCCACTCAGGTCTGCAAAAACATAAAAAAAAAAAAAAAAATGTCTGTCCGGGCATGCTGAAAGTTATAGTTTTGCAACAGCTGGAGGCATCCTAGTTTGATAACACTGCTCTGGACACAAGGTTAGTCTATGACCCGGTCTTGATTCAGGTCGCTCAGATTACTGGATTTTCCCATCTAAGGGTACGTTCAGACAAGCAGATTTCGCTGCGGATCTGCCGCTGAAGGACCTATGTATGCTGCAATACGCCACTAAGAGCAGAAAGACTGCGAAGTGCGAGTGGCCGCGCGCACGCGCAGTATACTCGCGCATCGCGGCAGCTATCGGCCTAGCTCAAAGAGCAGGGTGAGCGGCTGCGAGTACACCGCACATGCGCAACGACTCGCACATCGCTTCCGTGTGTCTGCACGTATCGGCGTATTGCCGCTCCGAGTATGCACATGTAAAGGCAGCAGAGGTCCTTCAGCGGCGGATCCGCAGTGTAAAATACGCTGTAAATCTGCTTGTCTGAATGTACCCCAAGGGTGCGTTCACATGTGCGTATTTACGTGTAAACGCACCCTAACACTATGTTCACATCGTGGAATGCCTGCCCAGAAAATTTCAAAGGCAGACAGAGGGCGCCAGCAGAATATGCCGGCACTAGGGCCGCTCTGAAATGCGCCGTCTCCATGGAGACAGCACTGGCATCTCCATGCAGATTCTGCAGAAAATATTGAAAAGTCAATTCTTTCTGTAGAGGATAGAACCGGAATTTTCCCAGCACAGGTTTCTGCTGCAGAAATTCCCACGTGTGCACAGTGCAGCGGAAACCTATTGCAAACAATAAGACTCTGCTGCAACTGGATTTCTGAGTGGATTTTTTTCTGCCAGGTTCAGCCTGAAAATTGCACCGTGTGAACAGCCTAATGTGGAATCACACTAAACGGGATTGACAGAAATCTACAGAATCACAAGTCTAATATTCAAGTAGGGCAGCAGTCTCTTATAATTTACTTCTGATACATCTATATGACCTCCTCACATATGGAAAATAGCCACTAGGAATTGTACAAGGAGACCCTAATGCTCTACATGCAAAACAAAGTTAAGAGGAAGACTATTTTTGTAGCACAATTTCAAACAAAGTCTTAAAAGGGGTTATCCAGGAAAAAATGTTTTTATATATATATATATATATATATATATATATATATATATATATATATATAAACATCTATCTATCTATCTATCTATCTATATCAACTGGCTCCAGAAAGTTAAACAGATTTGTGAATTACTTCTATTAACAAACCGTAATCCTTTCAATACTTATGAGCTGCTGAAGTTGAGTTGTTGTTTTCTGTCTAAGTGCTCTCTGATGACACCTGTCTCACCTGATGACACCAAATCCCCATAGTAAACCTCTTCTACTCTGTGCAGTTCCCGAGACAAGCAGAGATGTCAGCAGAGAGCACTGTTGCCAGACAGAAAGAAAGAACAACTCAACTTCAGCAGCTGATAATTATTGAAAGGATTAAGATTTTTTAATAGAAGTAATTTACAAATCTGTTTAACTTTCCGGAGCCAGTTGATATTATATATATAAAAAGTATTTTCCTGGAATACCCCTTTAAGTAATTAATATCAATTTTCTCCTTACACAATCTGCCATCTACAACTAAGCAACAACTGGGCAGAATCTGTAACATCCGAAGACAACAGCACAGGAGGCTCCAGATCACAGAGAGGCCATGAAAAGTCTGGAGGGCTATCCCACAGTAGTCCTGCACACCAGTGTTTCCCAACCAGGGTGCCTCCAGCTGTTGCAAAACTACAACTCCCAGCATGCCCGGACAGCCAAAGGCTGTCCGGGCATGCTGGGAGTTGTAGTTTTGCAACATCTGGAGGCACCCTGGTTGGGAAACACTGATTTACACAATGAATGCCGGAGATACAATCCTCAGTACATCAGCATTCGTAGGATACCTGCATGACTAGTAATATTTTTCTCATAGATTTACATGGGATAAATCCCCTCCCATTGAACGCTCCATTAGAGAATTATCTTCACAGCGATTTCAGGTTTTTTTTCCTTCCACCAAGAATAGCACAGGATGAAACGCCTCACTGTACAGTGAACACACAGTGTCATGGCTTCCATCATAACCAGAAGGCATGGCGTGTGTGAACAGGGCCTAAGTTGGTAGAATTTCCTACAGTAGGTGGCTTTAAATGGGCACTCTCATTAAAACAAATTTTTGCTATTGCACTCCTTATGGTAAATAAAAAAAATTTTCTAAAGAAGTTTTCTACGTTTTATTTGTGTTTAAAAAAGCTGCCACTAGGTGTCTCCCTACCTGTCCAGAGCACATTTTCCCTGATCTTTTGCACAGACTTTGGACTCCGGCTTGCCTGGCAGAAGTCCAAAATCAGGAAATGCAGTCTGGAGTGCGGAGAGGGTTTGTGCAGCCTTAGCCAATCATAGCTCATCTCACACTTAAACTGCTGTGTGCTGCAGAGTGAGGGAGGAAGTTCTCCCCTGTATGGCTTCAGATGATGTCACGTCTGCTGGGGAACGCCCCTTCCCTGTCTGTGATTGTAACTAAGCAGATAATACAGAGCAATATCAAGGTAGAAAACTAAAAAAATTATAAAAATAAAGGCAGGGGGTGGTTCATCATGATAGGGGGAGGATTATAAAATGTATCCAGCTAATGAGAGGTGCTCTTTAATGATTTTTTGCCCTTGTAATGGGGAGATCTCAGTAAGTAGAGACAGGGTAGAAACAGACCTCAGCCATATATAATTTGTTTTAAAGGAGTTATCCCGAGACTAAAACTTACCATCTATCCATAGGATAGGGATCAATAGCTGATCGATGGGGGCAAACCACTGGGACCCCCACAATTATGAGGATGGAACATTACTGTGCATGCTTTACCACCACTCACTGTCACTATACCACATTTACTGTCTACAGGACTTCTGTAAGAGGAAATCCCATAAAGAGTGAAGCAGTTATCAACTATCCCTAAGGAAAGATGGTAACTTTTAATCTTGGGATAACCCCTTTAAAATTAAGGAACAATGCTACTTACTGAAGCTTCCACGCTATCCCCTGTCGGCCAGCGGTGTTTATTTGTGTAGCCGTTCACCTGTTCTCCAGCTTGCCTCTGGAAGAAATATCCCACCGTGGCATCATCCTGAGAGCGGCCGCTCAGAGGCACCTGGGCACCAGTGGCCCCCGGAGGAATGGCATGTGGGTTATTTCCAATGGGCCCTGATGTTGCTCCTCCAGAGGGGATCCCAACCCCCAATGCCTCCTGCCCATTGCTGGCATGCATTATTCCTCTGGTCTCTTGCCACGCCACTTCATTCATGCCTATGGCGCATGGAACGTTCATTCCACATAGGCACCTAAAAAGAAAGAAAAAAATGAATAAGTGAGGAACAGATTGGAAACAAAAAAGAACCAGATCACTAAAACAAGAGAAATACAGATATCACTGCACATGATCCATTACGATCTCAATCAAATTATGTATTTGTATACATATATAAATATAAATTTATTCACAAATATTGTTCCCTAAAAAAAAAAAAGAAAAAAAAAAGAAAGTCACCAAGACCAACATTGCTCCTGCTTAGAGGCTATAATTATCTGGAGGCCACTGAGGCTGCTGTCTATTTCCAAAACCCAATGAGATGAGCAGGGAGAGCACACCATCGGAGGAAGCAAGATGGCGGAGTAGATTGGAGTGTCGGCGCTGCTGGACCATGCAAGGCGAGTGGGGTGTATATTACTTTACACCTGTAGCAGGGGGTCATTAGCTTTGCGTTTGATTCGGAAAACCCCTTTAGGGTGCGTTCACACGCTACTCCTAGCAGCGGGTTTCAAGATGCGGGAAACTCGCTGCTAGCTACTAGCGTGTGAACGCACCCTTAAACATAGTTTATATCAGTGTTTCCCAACCAGGGTGCCTCCAGCTGTTGCAAAACTAAAACTCCCAGCATGCCCGGACAGCCAACGGCTGTCCGGGCATGCTGGGAGTTGTAGTTTTGCAACAGCTGGAGGCACCCTGGTTGGGAAACACTGGTTTATATGGTGACCACCTCTTTCGTATATGCAGAATTCAGATGGGGTGTGTTACAGAGCTGCATCAGATGGTAATGTACGGTAAGTCTGCTGCAGACACTACTAAAGATGAGAAAACTTACAGTAAATTCGATTCGTCACAAACTTCTCGGCTCGGCAGTTGATGACTTTTCCTGCATAAATTAGTTCAGCTTTCCGGTGGGCTGGAAAAGGTGGATACATTCCTAGGAAAGAGTCTCCTAGGACTGTATCCACCTTTTCCAGCCCACCGGAGCACCGGAAAGCTGAACTAATTTATGCAGGATAAGTCATCAACTGCCGAGCCGAGAAGTTCGTGACGATTCAAATTTACTGTAAGTTCGCTCATCTCTAGACACTACCTCAGGGCTTGACAAATCCCAGTTTCCAGAACAAATAAGAACTTCACGGTGGCGTCCAGGTTTTTGTCATCCCTGTCCATCCTTTAAAGTGGTACTCCGGTGGAAAAAACATTTTTTTTAATCAACTGGTGCCAGAAAGTTAAAGAGATTTGTAAATTTCTTCTATTAAAAAATCTTAATCCTTCCAGTACTTATTTGCTGCTCAATACTACAGAGGAAATTGTTTTCTTTTTGGAACACAGAGCTCTCTGCTGACATCACGAGTACAGTGCTCTCTGCTGACATATCTGTCCATTTTAAGAACTGTTCAGAGTAGGAGAAAAGCCCCATAGCAAACATATGCTGCTCTGGACAGTTCCTAAAATGGACAGAGATGTCAGCAGAGAGCACCATGCTCGTGATGTCAGCAGAGAGCTCTGTGTTCCAAAAATAAAAATTATTTCCTCTGTAGTATTCAGCAGCTAATAAGTACTGGAAGGATTAAGATTTTTTTAATAGAAGTAATTTACAAATCTGTTTAATTTTCTGGCACCAGTTAATTTAAAAAATAAATAAATAAATAACTAAATACGTTTTCCACCGGAGTACCCCTTTAAAGAAACAAACGGTTTTACTTACCTTCATTCCTGCACTGACCCTCCCAACTCTGCCTGTGGTTGACGCTCCGGTGATACAGAAGCAGCGGACCTCAGGTGACCACCGCAGCCAATCAGCGACTGACTCAGAAGTATGGAGCGTCACAGCGAGGCTGCTGATTGGCTGTAGCCGTCACGTGACACCGGAGCACAGACCAAAGACATCTGTTGTTCAGTATGGCAGAAGGGAGGATCAGCGTGGGAATGGAGGTTAGTAAAACAGTTTGTTATTTTTTTTAGGGGACAATAGATATTGTGACACACAGGAGGGGAGATGAGGGGACAGTAATGACTGATACAAAGGGGGGGGGAGATATTAGGACAGTAAAACTGACACAGGGAGAGAGATGAGGGGACAGTAAAAACTGTAACAACTGGGAGAGGGAGATAAGGGGAGAGTAATGACTGTGACACACAGGGTGAGATGAGGGGAAACGACAGCGGGGTGGGGAAACTAATTACTGATCATATAATGTCACGTGACGTGTGGCATCCTGGCTCCTAACTTTTTTGCTGTGTCCTAGATTCTTAAAGGAGTACTCCTGTGGAAAACGTTGATTTTAAAAAAATCAGCCACCCCACCCATTGAAACACAGTGTTTTCTAACCAGGGGCCTACAGCTGTTGCAAAATTGAATCAGGACTGGCTTCCTCTGATCATCTGACTAGTGATGTCAGGTCTCGACGCACTAAAACCTGGGAAATCCCGAGACCTGAGAAATTTGTTATGCTGTTAAAAATAAATATTGGGGCGAAAATCACATAAGAATTGTGAGAAAACCATCACACACAGGTACAGACACTATATTATGAACTACACTAACTTTACAGCACCTGTAGCATAGTCAAAGACAGGGCTTGTAATGGCACTTAGGTTTTGGAAGCCCTTTCCATTAACCTCTTCCTGACTCATGACATACATTTACATCATAGGTTGGGCAATAGAGTATGGGCATGCACACAGGAGCTGGGCCAGTGTTATACCAAGTGGGTAGTGGCTATCTGCGGCTGACACCTTTCCATAATGAAGGACGTTGGAGAGCCTTAAGATGTGGTCCAGTGGTCATATGTGTGGTGGGAATATTTAAAGGGGTATTCCAGGAAAACATTTTTTTTTTTATGATAGAGATAAGAGATAAAGAAAGAGATAAGAGATAAAGAAAGATGAGAGAGAGAGATTATATATATATATATATCTCAACTGGCTCCAGAAAGTTAAACATATTTGTAAATTACTTGTATTAAAAAATCTTAATCTTTTCAATAATTATGAGCTGCTGAAGTTGAGTTCTCTCTGCTACCATTTCTGTTTGTCTCGGGAACTGCACAGAGTAGTAGAGGTTTGCTATGGGGATTTGCTTCTACTCTGGACAGTTACTGAGACAGGTGTCAGAGAGAGCACTTAGACAAGAACAATTCAACTTCAGCAGCTCATAAGTACTGAAAGGATTTTTAAAAAATTAGAGACATAATTTACAAATCTGTTTAACTTTCTGGAGCCAGCTGATATATATATATATATATATATATATATATATAAGTTTTTTTTCTGGATAACCCCTTTAAGCTTTCCAAAAAAAGGACATAGCAAGGATAAAGGAAAGTGTGATAGATCTGTAAAAGACCTGAGGAAAGAGACAAACAAACCCCACTCCAACCCGCAATGATTACTTTACAGAACAATAAGGCAATATACAAGCAAACAGAAAAACGAACAAAGGCTCCTTATGAGTCACAACACGCTGGAGTGGAGGAACGCAGGAGGCCACACTCCGCACGCCATCAGCCTAACCGAGATGTTATCGTCAGCAACAAAGCATTGTCAGCAGCCAATGCGGGAAAGAATTCCTTACGTGATGAATCAGTAACAGAACTTCACGAGTGGGACAGGTACCCAAAGGCTGCCCGGGCATGCTGGGAGTTTTAGTTTTGCAACAGCTGGAGGCACCCTGGTTGGGAAACACTGGTTTATGCAGTGGGTATGGGTAACAGCTTCAGATACAGCGACCACATAACAGGACTGTGATTCCTCCCGGATAGAAGGTATGATGGCGACAACAGCAGAGAACACAGGTGCCTTGTTCAGGAAACACAAGAGGAGTGCCCTATGGCTAGAATGACATTACCCCCACAGGGGAATCGCTGACTGGCTATTTTTGGGATGTGACAAACAAAGCAAAGGCTCCAATCTGCTTTCTAATACGTGTGTTATACCCGCGCACACACGATCATTATCCTCCAGCGCCTTGTGTCGGGGCCTCCTGTACCGTGTCAAGACCCACACCAGGTTTCCTTGTCGCACACCACCTTGATGTGACCGCTGTCTGGACACACATTAAGCTGCCAACTATGTGGGGTTTATGATTACAGAGAGGTGTGCGCGGCTCAATGGGACATTTAGGAAAAACGGGGGACTTATTTGTGTTTGCCTCCAGTTAAATTTCAACCATGGTGGTGATGTGTATGTGTGTCTGGATTCCAGGATAAAGGAAGGCTGCGCCCTAAATATAACACTTAAAGGGGTACTCCACCAGCCAGCGTTCAGACGTAAATGTTTCAAAGGCTGCTTTCATGATGCGGGTGGTCGGTCACGCCCCTTGTGATGCCACGACCAAGCCCCCTCAATGCAAGTCTATGGGAGGGACGTGACTGACGTCACGCCCCTCCCATAGACTTGCATTGAGGAGGCAATGCCGTGACGTCACGAGGGAGCGTGGCCAACCCCCGCAGCATGAAAAAAGCATTCGGAACACTTCCGAACGCTGGCTGGTGGAGTAACCCTTTAAAGCTTCTATGTCATATACCACACACCCCTGGCTGTGTATTACTTTACAGTCAGAATTAGCACTAAAGAGTCTGGAAATTTACTAAGTACACAAAACATGGACTGTGCACATCTACATCCCTATGACAGGAGAGGGACTGTGCACCTCTACATCCCTATGACAGGAGCGGGACTGTGCACATCTACATCCCTATGACAGGAGAGGGACTGTGCACCTCTACATCCCTATGACAGGAGCGGGACTGTGCACCTCTACATCCCTATGACAGGAGAGGGACTGTGCACCTCTACATCCCTATGACAGGAGCGGGACTGTGCACCTCTACATCCCTATGACAGGAGCGGGACTGTGCACATCTACATCCCTATGACAGGAGAGGGACTGTGCACATCTACATCCCTATGACAGGAGCGGGACTGTGCACATCTACATCCATATGACAGGAGCGGGACTGTGCACATCTACATCCCTATGACAGGAGCGGGACTGTGCACATCTACATCCCTATGACAGGAGCGGGACTGTGTACATCTACATCCCTATGACAGGAGGACTGTGCACATCTACATCCCTATGACAGGAGAGGGACTGTGCACCTCTACATCCCTATGACAGGAGGACTGTGCACCTCTACATCCCTATGACAGGAGGACTGTGCACCTCTACATCCCTATGACAGGAGGACTGTGCACCTCTACATCCCTATGACAGGAGCGGGACTGTGCACCTCTACATCCCTATGACAGGAGCGGGACTGTGCACCTCTACATCCCTATGACAGGAGCGGGACTGTGCACCTCTACATCCCTATGACAGGAGAGGGACTGTGCACATCTACATCCCTATGACAGGAGCGGGACTGTGCACATCTACATCCCTATGACAGGAGCGGGACTGTGCACATCTACATCCATATGACAGGAGCGGGACTGTGCACATCTACATCCCTATGACAGGAGCGGGACTGTGCACCTCTACATCCCTATGACAGGAGGACTGTGCACATCTACATCCCTATGACAGGAGAGGGACTGTGTACATCTACATCCCTATGACAGGAGCGGGACTGTGCACATCTACATCCCTATGACAGGAGAGGGACTGTGTACATCTACATCCCTATGACAGGAGCGGGACTGTGCACATCTACATCCCTATGACAGGAGCGGGACTGTGCACATCTACATCCCTATGACAGGAGCGGGACTGTGCACCTCTACATCCCTATGACAGGAGCGGGACTGTGCACCTCTACATCCCTATGACAGGAGCGGGACTGTGCACATCTACATCCCTATGACAGGAGCGGGACTGTGTACATCTACATCCCTATGACAGGAGCGGGACTGTGCACATCTACATCCCTATGACAGGAGCAGGACTATGTACATCTACATCCCTATGACCGGAGCGGGACTGTGTACATCTACATCCCTATGACAGGAGCGGGACTGTGTACATCTACATCCCTATGACAGGAGGACTGTGCACATCTACATCCCTATGATAGGAGCGGGACTGTGTACATCTACATCCCTATGACAGGAGAGGGACTGTGTACATCTACATCCCTATGATAGGAGCGGGACTGTGCACCTCTACATCCCTATGACCAGAGCGGGACTGTGCACATCTACATCCCTATGACAGGAGCGGGACTGTGTACATCTACATCCCTATGACAGGAGAGGGACTGTGTACATCTACATCCCTATGACAGGAGCGGGACTGTGTACATCTACATCCCTATGACAGGAGCGGGACTGTGCACATCTACATCCCTATGACAGGAGGACTGTGCACATCTACATCCCTATGACCGGAGCGGGACTGTGCACCTCTACATCCCTATGACAGGAGCGGGACTGTGCGCCTCTACATCCCTATGACATGAGGACTGTGTACATCTACATCCCTATGACAGGAGAGGGACTGTGTACATCTACATCCCTATGACAGGAGCGGGACTGTGTACATCTACATCCCTATGACAGGAGCGGGACTGTGCACCTCTACATCCCTATGACCAGAGCGGGACTGTGCACCTCTACATCCCTATGACAGGAGCGGGACTGTGCGCCTCTACATCCCTATGACATGAGGACTGTGTACATCTACATCCCTATGACAGGAGGACTGTGCACCTCTACATCCCTATGACAGGAGCGGGACTGTGTACATCTACATCCCTATGACAGGAGAGGGACTGTGCACATCTACATCCCTATGACAGGAGCGGGACTGTGTACATCTACATCCCTATGACAGGAGCGGGACTGTGCACCTCTACATCCCTATGACCAGAGCGGGACTGTGCACATCTACATCCCTATGACAGGAGCGGGACTGTGTACATCTACATCCCTATGACAGGAGCGGGACTGTGTACATCTACATCCCTATGACAGGAGCGGGACTGTGCACATCTACATCCCTATGACAGGAGCGGGACTGTGTACATCTACATCCCTATGACAGGAGCGGGACTGTGTACATCTACATCCCTATGACCAGAGCGGGACTGTGCACATCTACATCCCTATGACCAGAGCGGGACTGTGCACATCTACATCCCTATGACAGGAGGACTGTGCACATCTACATCCCTATGACCGGAGCGGGACTGTGCACCTCTACATCCCTATGACCAGAGCGGGACTGTGTACATCTACATCCCTATGACAGGAGGACTGTGTACATCTACATCCCTATGACAGGAGGGACTGTGCACCTCTACATCCCTATGACAGGAGCGGGACTGTGCACATCTACATCCCTATGACCAGAGCGGGACTGTGTACCTCTACATCCCTATGACAGGAGCGGGACTGTGTACATCTACATCCCTATGACCAGAGCGGGACTGTGCACATCTACATCCCTATGACAGGAGCGGGACTGTGTACATCTACATCCCTATGACAGGAGAGGGACTGTGTACATCTCCATCCCTATGACAGGAGCGGGACTGTGCACCTCTACATCCCTATGACCAGAGCGGGACTGTGTACATCTACATCCCTATGACAGGAGGACTGTGCACATCTACATCCCTATGATAGGAGCGGGACTGTGCACCTCTACATCCCTATGACCGGAGCGGGACTGTGCACATCTACATCCCTATGACAGGAGAGGGACTGTGTACATCTCCATCCCTATGACAGGAGCGGGACTGTGCACCTCTACATCCCTATGACCAGAGCGGGACTGTGTACATCTACATCCCTATGACAGGAGGACTGTGCACATCTACATCCCTATGATAGGAGCGGGACTGTGCACCTCTACATCCCTATGACCGGAGCGGGACTGTGCACATCTACATCCCTATGACAGGAGAGGGACTGTGTACATCTACATCCCTATGACAGGAGCGGGACTGTGTACATCTACATCCCTATGACAGGAGCGGGACTGTGTACCTCTACATCCCTATGACAGGAGCGGGACTGTGTACATCTACATCCCTATGACAGGAGGACTGTGCACATCTACATCCCTATGATAGGAGCAGGACTGTGCACCTCTACATCCCTATGACCAGAGCGGGACTGTGCACATCTACATCCCTATGACAGGAGCGGGACTGTGTACATCTACATCCCTATGACAGGAGAGGGACTGTGTACATCTACATCCCTATGACAGGAGCGGGACTGTGTACATCTACATCCCTATGACAGGAGCGGGACTGTGCACATCTACATCCCTATGACAGGAGGACTGTGCACATCTACATCCCTATGACCGGAGCGGGACTGTGTACATCTACATCCCTATGACAGGAGAGGGACTGTGCACCTCTACATCCCTATGACAGGAGAGGGACTGTGTACATCTACATCCCTATGACAGGAGCGGGACTGTGCACATCTACATCCCTATGACAGGAGCGGGACTGTGCACATCTACATCCCTATGACAGGAGCGGGACTGTGTACCTCTACATCCCTATGACAGGAGCGGGACTGTGTACATCTACATCCCTATGACAGGAGGACTGTGCACATCTACATCCCTATGATAGGAGCGGGACTGTGCACATCTACATCCCTATGATAGGAGCGGGACTGTGCACCTCTACATCCCTATGACCAGAGCGGGACTGTGCACATCTACATCCCTATGACAGGAGCGGGACTGTGTACATCTACATCCCTATGACAGGAGAGGGACTGTGTACATCTACATCCCTATGACAGGAGCGGGACTGTGTACCTCTACATCCCTATGACAGGAGCGGGACTGTGTACATCTACATCCCTATGACAGGAGGACTGTGCACATCTACATCCCTATGATAGGAGCGGGACTGTGCACCTCTACATCCCTATGACCAGAGCGGGACTGTGCGCCTCTACATCCCTATGACAGGAGGACTGTGTACATCTACATCCCTATGACAGGAGAGGGACTGTGTACCTCTACATCCCTATGACAGGAGCGGGACTGTGTACATCTACATCCCTATGACAGGAGAGGGACTGTGTACATCTACATCCCTATGACAGGAGCGGGACTGTGCACCTCTACATCCCTATGACCAGAGCGGGACTGTGCACATCTACATCCCTATGACAGGAGCGGGACTGTGTACATCTACATCCCTATGACAGGAGGACTGTGTACATCTACATCCCTATGACAGGAGCGGGACTGTGCACCTCTACATCCCTATGACAGGAGCGGGACTGTGTACATCTACATCCCTATGACAGGAGCGGGACTGTGTACATCTACATCCCTATGACAGGAGGACTGTGTACATCTACATCCCTATGACAGGAGCGGGACTGTGCACATCTACATCCCTATGATAGGAGCGGGACTGTGCACCTCTACATCCCTATGACAGGAGAGGGACTGTGCACATCTACATCCCTATGACAGGAGCGGGACTGTGCACCTCTACATCCCTATGACAGGAGCGGGACTGTGCACATCTACATCCCTATGACAGGAGCGGGACTGTGTACATCTACATCCCTATGACAGGAGCGGGACTGTGTACATCTACATCCCTATGACAGGAGCGGGACTGTGCACATCTACATCCCTATGACAGGAGCAGGACTGTGCACCTCTACATCCCTATGACAGGAGCGGGACTGTGCACATCTACATCCCTATGACAGGAGCGGGACTGTGCACATCTACATCCCTATGATAGGAGCGGGACTGTGTACATCTACATCCCTATGACAGGAGCGGGACTGTGCACATCTACATCCCTATGATAGGAGCGGGACTGTGTACATCTACATCCCTATGACAGGAGCGGGACTGTGTACCTCTACATCCCTATGACAGGAGCGGGACTGTGCACCTCTACATCCCTATGACAGGAGCGGGACTGTGCACCTCTACATCCCTATGACAGGAGCGGGACTGTGTACATCTACATCCCTATGACAGGAGCGGGACTGTGCACATCTACATCCCTATGACAGGAGCGGGACTGTGTACATCTACATCCCTATGACAGGAGCGGGACTGTGTACCTCTACATCCCTATGACAGGAGGACTGTGCACCTCTACATCCCTATGACCAGAGCGAGACTGTGTACATCTACATCCCTATGACCAGAGCGGGACTGTGCACATCTACATCCCTATGACAGGAGCGGGACTGTGCACCTCTACATCCCTATGACAGGAGCGGGACTGTGCACATCTACATCCCTATGACAGGAGAGGGACTGTGCACCTCTACATCCCTATGACAGGAGCGGGACTGTGCACATCTACATCCCTATGACAGGAGCGGGACTGTGTACATCTACATCCCTATGACAGGAGCGGGACTGTGCACATCTACATCCCTATGACAGGAGCGGGACTGTGCACATCTACATCCCTATGACAGGAGCGGGACTGTGTACATCTACATCCCTATGACAGGAGCGGGACTGTGCACATCTACATCCCTATGATAGGAGGACTGTGTACATCTACATCCCTATGACCAGAGCGGGACTGTGTGAAGATCTATGTCCATCCTGTTGAGGGAGGTACGAGGAGAGATCTGAGGGAGGTGCAGTGTTGTGTACTGCCCAGCTCTCCCCTCCCTGTATCTTTGGCACACTACGGACAGATGAGGGGAGAGGCGAACACAGAATTGCATATGATGCAGTCCTGCACCTCACAGCGGTTTTCAAACTTCTAAAACGTCCTTTTTATTTCTCTGCCAAGTGCCACAGCCTGTACCACCTCTTAGGCTGCATTCACACTATGAAGTTCACCCATTAATAAACAGATGTTATTATGTATTATTAACAGATGTTTAATAACGGGTGAATTAAGGGATGCTACAAAACATCCGTCATGTACTGGAAGTTTTTACACCTTTGCCTACAGACTCCCACAGCCAGGACTACTACTACTCCCATCATGGAACAGACTTGTTTCCATGCTGGGAGTAGTAAATCCCTAGCAGCAGGAGTCTGCTGACAGCTGGGGAGGCTACATTAGTGTTTGTACTACTACTCCCATCATTCAACTGAGTCTGTTCCATGATGGGGGTTGTAGTACAGGGGCTGAGGGATTGATCGCACTGGGTCTCACTTTTGACACCCGATTCGATCAGAAGTTATTAAGCAGGGGAACGGGCGGCATGCTCCGCAACCCTGCGATCACTATGTATTATTTACTTTCATTTTTAAATTCCCCTCAGGGATCCCTGAATGGCCGGTACTGAGGAGCCAATCAGGGATCCCCCTGGGGTTTTAAAAATGGACAATGTGAGGGGACATATGTATAATAAAAGTGTTTATTGAAAGGGGGGGGGGTGGCAGAGCGCGCTATATATCTAGCCCCCGCAACCGCATTAATAAAAATATGACCCCCACCAGTATATATCTATACCACCGCCAGCGCATACTGTGACCCCGCCAGCGCATATAAGTCTACATCCTTATACGCTCCTGACATATATACTTGTCAAATATAGCGCATTTGTACAGCATTATATATGACAAGTATATATGTCAGGAACGCATCCAGCAGCCGCTCAGCCGATGATCCTGACAGGTATACTATTCATTCATATCGCGGCAGCAGCTGTATATGTATATAGAAGCGCTGTGGGGGGAGATAACACTATATGTCTGCCCCCCCCCCCCCCAGCACATCTATATACATATACAGCTGCTGGCGCTATGAATGAATATTATATCTGTCAGGATCATCTGGCGGGGCCGCTGCTGAATACGTTCTGATAGGTATGGTTGTCACATATAGCTGCAATAGAAAATTAGGACAAATGCGCTGGCGGGGTCGCGGGGAATTTAAAAATGATAGTAAAAAATAAATCGTGATCGCAGGGTTGCGGAGCATGCCGCCCACTCCCCTGCTTAATAACTTCTGATCGCATCGGGTGTCAGAAGTGAGACCCAGTGCGATCAAATCCCTCAGCCCCTGTACTACAACCCCCATGATGGAACAGAGTCTTTTCCATGATGGGGGTAGTAGTATAACCACTAATGTAACCTCCCCAGCTGTCGGCAGACTCCTGCAGTGGGGAATTACTACTCCCAGCATGGAAACAAGTCTGTTCCATGATGGGAGTAGTAGTTGTCCCTCAGAACTGCAGGAATCTACTGATGTCACCTCTTCTGAGCATGCTCAGTAAAAATAATGTCCGTTATAACAACGGGCATTAAACGGGTGTATTTTCTAAGGTATGTCGGCCATAGACTTCAATGTTAAAAAATAACATACGTTAATATACCCGTTTCTTGTGACGTGTGAAAAATTAGTGCATGACGGTTTATTTCTCCTGTCACAACTAACGTACGTTAGTCATGACGGGCTAAAACGTGTGACAAAGGGTAAACGGAAAAACCCATGGACTTTAATGGGGTTGTTTAACGTGTGTTAATAATTATGTTTCAAACCTACTTGTATTAATGGGAGAACTTCATAGTGTGAAAGCAGCCTTAGCTCACATTCTCACCTCCCAGCCCCCTATTGAACAGTGTTTCCATACCAGGGTGCCTCCAGCTGTTGAAAAACTACAACTACCAGCATGCCTGGACAGCCAATTCTCCCCACTAAATGGAGTGGTGGGTTGGCATGCACACCCAGCCCCTCCATTTATTCTCTATGAAGCCGCAGAGCTAGCCAAACGCTTTATCCGCCTTTTTCTGGTGGCTTCATAGAGAATAGATTGAGCGTGTGCAGACCCATGTAGGGAGAGTCAGGTTCTCATTCACCTGTGGGTAGGGAATAGGCTTTATGGCTGGAATAGCCATTTCACCCCTAAAGGACCAGAGGTTTTGCAGTTTTTGCATTTTTGTGTTTTCCTCCTCACCTTTAAAAAATCATAATTCTTTTAATTTTGCACCTAAAATCCATATGATGGCTTATTTTTTGTGTCATCAATTCTACTTTGTAATGACATCAGTCATTTTACCCAAACATCTATGGTGAAACGCAAAATAAAATTGTGCGACAAAATTGAAGAAAAAATGCCATTTTGTAAATTTTGGGGGCTTCCGTTTCTACAAAGTAAATTTAACACCTTCTCATTATTCTGTAGGTCCATACAATTAAAATGATACCCTACTTATAAAAAGGGATCGACCGATTATCGGTATGGCCGATATTATCGTCCGATAATCACAATTTTTGGCATTATCGGTATCGGCAATTACCTTGCCGATAAGCCGATAATGCCCCGCCCCCCTGCGTCGCACCCCTCACCGTGCGACGCGGGTGGTATACCGGTATGGATTTTTGCCCATACCGCTATACCGGTCGGGCCCCTCCCCCACCCTCCGAGTCAATAAAAAAATAATAAACTTACTCGTAATGGGGGTGGTCCGGGCCATCCATCCATCCTTCCTTCCTGTAGTGTCCGGCGGCATTATGGGTGGAGGGTGAACCGGTCCAGGCTGTCCTTCTCCGGGGGTGCTCTTCTCCACTCCGGGCAGGCTCCGGCCTCCACCCGGAATGCCGCCGGACACTACAGGAAGGCTGGATGGCCCGGACCACCCTGACAGGCACGGGGAGAGAAGCGGGTGGTGGCGGCGGCGGCCTATGGCACTGCAAAAGCCACTGCAGTGCATTGATTTAAAGCGCCCGCTTTAAATCAATGACCTGCAGCGGTGTCGAGGGGGGATAAATAGCCGATAACTTATACCGGAATATCGGTATAAGTTATCGGCCATCGGCCCTAACCTCCACCGATTATCGGTATCGGCCCTAAAAAAACGATATCGGTCGATCCCTATTATATAGGTTTAATTTTGTCTTTACTTCTGGAAAAAATCATAACTACATGCAGGAAAATGTATACGTTTAAAATTGCCAACTTAACTTACTTTATTTTATTGTCAACTTAACTTTTTAAATTTTCCGCATAGGGGCGGTATGAGGGCTAATTTTTTGCGCCATGATCTGAAGTTTTTAGCGGTACCATTTTTGTATTGATTGGACTTATTGATCGCTTTTTAATTTTTTTTGCACGTACACCATTGACCGTGTGGTTTAATTAACAAAATCTTTTTATAATTCTGACATTTCCGCACACGGTGATACCACATATATTGTTATGCCGTAGCCCGGCGTTCTTGAATGGGAGCGGACTCAGGGCATACAGGTACGTCCTGGGTCCTTAAGAGGTTAATAACTACACAGAACAAGTTATTCTTATTAACATGACAACTATGCACAGATGGCCATCGATCCTATGAAACCTTAAGGGGTACTCCACTGGAAAACATTTTAAATCAACTGGAGCCAGAAAGTTAAACAGATTTGTAAATAACTTCTATTTAAAAATCTTAATCCTTCCAGTACTTGTCAGCTGCTGTATGCTCCACGGGAAGTTTTTTTTCTTTTTGAATTTCCTTTCTGTGTGACTACAGTGCTCTATGCTGACACCTCTGTCCATTTTAGGAACTGTCCAGAGTAGGAGCAAATCCCCATAGCAAAACTATCCTGCTCTGTACAGTTCCTAAAATGGACAGAGGTGTCAGCAGAGATCACTGTGGTCAGACAAAGGAAATGAAAAAACAAAAGAACTTCCTGTGGAGCATATAACAGCTGACAAGTACTGGAAGGATTATGATTTTTAAATACAAGTAATTTACAAATTGGAATTTTTCAGGGACCAGTTCAGATTTGAAGTAGATTTGAAGGGCCTTCATATTAGAAATACCCCATAAATTACCCCATTATAAAAACTGCACCCCTCAAAGTATACGAAAAGGACATTCAGTAAGTGTGTTAACCCTTTAGGTGTTTCACAGGAATAGCAGCAGTGAAGGAGAAAATTCAAAATCTTCAATTTTAACACTAACATGTTCTTGTAGACTCCGTTTTTGAATTTTTAGAAGGGGTAAAAGGAGAGAAAACCCCTAAAATGTGTAACCCAATTTCTCTTGAGCAAGGAAATATCTCATATGTGGATATAAAGTGCTCTACGGGCGAACTACAATGCTCAGAAGAGAAGGAGCGCCATTGGGCTTTTTCTGAGATCATTTATTTGGAATGGAAGTCTGGAATGTAATAAGGGGTGCAGTGAGCATTTACACCTCACTGGCATTTGACAGATCTTTGGAACAATTACATGTTTCATTTTCACAGACCACTGTTCAAAAAATCTGTCAGACACCTGTGGGGTGTAAATGCTCACTGTACCCCTTCATACATTCCTTGAGTGGTGCAGTTTCCAAAATGGGGTCACATGTGGGGGGGGGTCCATTGTTCTGGCACCATGTGGGCTTTGTAAGCACACATGGCCTTCAATTCCAGACACATTCTCTCTCCAAAATCCTAATGGCGCTCCTTCTCTTTTGAGCACTGTAGTTCGCCCGCAGAGCACTTTGCATCCACATATGGGGTATTTATATACTCAGAAGAAATGGGGCTACAAATCATGGGGGGGGGGGGGGCTTTTTTTTTTTCCTATTAACCCTTGTGAAAATTAAAACATTTGGGATAACACCAGCATTTTAGTGAATAAAAATATAAATTTACAAAACAACTGTGGGGTCTTAAGGCTCACAATACCCCTTGTTACGTTCCGTGAGGGGTGTAGTTTCCAGAATGGGGTCACATATGGGTGTTTGTTCTGCATTTTTTTTTAAAGTATTTTTTAATAGAAGTAATTTACAAATCTGTTTAACTTTCCAGAGCCAGTTGATATAAAATAAAAATAATAATCAGTCTGGTGCTGCCATGCTTTACACTGCAGCTCAACTTGTTCAGATTGGCTTATGTTTAAAAGATGATTACAGCAAAAACAGACAGCATAATCAAACAGCAAGAAAAACTAGAAAGCTCATCAGATCCCTCCTAAACTTCTAAGCTTTTATGGGGGAGGAGGGTTCAGCTTGTACATACATCAAACCTTCTCTACAAGTTCTTTGTTTCAAGCGGCACAGACATGGGTGAGAATAGTTTACATGCTGAATCACATCGCAACCTCTCAGATCTGCGTTGCAGTCAGCTGCCAGATGGGGAGGAAGTGATGCAGATATTCCGCACACAACTTCTGCCTTACAAGAATATCACCGAGCCGCCACCAGAAAAGGAGCAGACGGAGGTGGATCTAATGTTACACAACCGTGCCAGGGCGGCAGACAACCCCCCTCGTGCCCACAGGTATAGACTCCACACAATGCAAAAAACCCAGGCAGCCATGGCATCCCAGACTCCAACTCTGCCCGCAGCTACAATAAAATACCCAAATAAAATGTACTGCACATAAAAAACACACAAAAGGCGGAGGATGGCGACTCCTACACTGGCTGGAAGACTACAAGAATCGCCCTCCCGAGAAGGCAACGTAAAACATTATTGATAGAGATGAGGGAACTTACAGTAAATTCGATTCGTCACGAACTTCTCGGCTCGGCAGTTGATGACTTATCCTGCATCAATTAGTTCAGCCTTCCGGTGCTCCGGTGGGCTGGAAAAGGTGGATACATTCCTAGGAAAGAGTCTCCTAGGACTGTATCCACCTTTTCCAGCCCACCGGAGCACCGGAAAGCTGAACTAATTTATGCAGGAAAAGTCATCAACTGCCGAGCCGAGAAGTTTGTGACGAATCGAATTTACTGTAAGTTCGCTCATCTCTAATTATTGCTGTGACACCTACATGTGCCCCTACAAAAGGGTGATTTACAACAAGGTAAATATAGTTAAAAAAAAAAAAAACACTAGACCAGTGGTCTAGTGCAGTGATCTTCAACCTGCGGACCTGCAGATGTTGCAAAACTACAACTCCCAGCATGCCCGGACAGCCGTTGGCTGTCCGGGCATGCTGGGAGTTGTAGTTTTGCAACATCTGCAGGTCCGCAGGTTGAAGATCACTGCACTAGACCGTCCAGTCTGTCTAAGGTTATCCTTAGGAAATGTTTGCACTACGGAATTTCTAAACCGAATTGCGAGGGATGTCTGCTGTAAATTCCACCTGGCAGCACGATCGCATAGGCTTTAATAGGAATATGACTGCTGTGTGCGCTCAGTGGAAGCTCTGCTACGGAACTTCCAACCCGGATCTGAATTCCAGCGGAGGATTGAACATCCGGGTAGATACTCCACCATGTTAAAGTGCGCTTATTGTAGCGCTAGCAGACTAGCTATGATGACCACCACAGTCCAAAAACTGTATAATACTCAATAAGCTGCTTTGCATTTCACCTGTGACTTACAGGGGTACTCTGGGGGAAAACATTTTTTTTTTTTTTTTTTTTTTTTAAATGAACTGGTGCCAGAAAGGTTAACAGATTTTTAAATTACTTCTATTAAATTTTTTTTATCCTTCCAGTACTTATTAGCAGCTGTATGCTACAGGGAAAATTCTTTGCTTTTTGAATTTATTTTCTGTCTGAACCACAGTGCTCTCTGCTGACACCTCTGTCCGTTCACGAACTGTCCAGAGCAGGAGGTTTGCTATGTGGAATTGTTCCTGCTCTGGACAGTTCCTGACATGGACAGAGGAGTCAGAGAGCACTGTGGACAGACCAAAAAGAAGAAAAAAAAAAACTTTCTCTGTATTATACAGCAGCTGATAAGTACTGGAAGGATTAAGATTATTTATTTTTAATAGAAGTAATTTACAAATCTGTAACTTTCTGGCACCAGTTAATAAAAAAATTTCCACCGGAGTAAGCCTTTAAAGGCTAAAATCAACTTTTAACAGTACAAAAAGTGGCAGTGTAGCTATGACTGTCATGTTCAATTCCCATGCAGCAATACACAGTGAAACAGAGCAATACACAGTGATCATTGTATAGGAGAGAGAGGGGTGTCCCAGCTGCATATATTGTCACCGTCCGTCTGGAGTGCCGTATATATTCCTGCATATATAGGAGCATATACATCAGTCAATTCCCACACTAACACGAACATTTGTAGGATGGGGATACGCAGCTGCAGACCCCCTCGCACCACTTACAGAGATGGACATAGTCATGGTTTGCATTGTTTTCCAAACTGCAAAAGTTCCTGCAATATAAAAGAAGGCTACAGATCTAAATTCCCCTTGTTACCTTTAAAGGGGTACTCTGACGCTTAGACATCTTATGCCCTATCCAAAGGACCCCCGTGATCTTGCACTCAGCACCCTGTTATAATCAGTCCCCGGAGCATGTTCGCTCCAGGTCTGATTACCGGCGACCACAGGGCCGGCGGCGTGTGACGTCACACCTCCGCCCCCGTGTGACGTCACGCTCCGCCCCTCAATGCAAGCCTATGGGAGGGGGCGTGACAGACTGATTTTAACTGGGGTAATGCGTGCAAGATCACGGGGGTCCCCAGCGGCAGGACCCCCGCGATCAGGCATCTTATCCCCTATCCTTTGGATAGGGAATAAGATGTGTAAGCACCGGAGTACCCCTTTAAGGCTATGTTCACATGTCGAAATCACGCAGTCCCATTCACATGACAAAACGTTGCAAAAATAGAAGATGTGTCATTAAGGGTGCGTTCACGCGCTAGTAGCTAGCAGTGAGTTTCCCGCTACCATTGATTTCAATGGGTCCGCAAATCTGACACTATCGCGGACTGTCTGTGGACCCATTCAAATCAATGGTAGCGTAACTAGCATTGTGAACCCACCCTAAAGGGGTACTCTGCTGCTCAGCGTTTGGAACAAATTGTTCCAAACGTTGGAGCCGGGAGCTCGTGACATCATAGCCACGCCCATCAATGTAAGTCTATGGGAGGGGGCGTGACAGCTGTCAAGCCCCTTCCCATAGACTTGCATTGAGGGGTGGGGTGTGACGCCATGAGGGGGCGGGGCCATGACGTCACAAGCTCACCCCTCAATGCAAGTCTATGTTCCAAACGCTGAGCAGCGGAGTACCCCTTTAAATTTTGCAGAATCCCACTCAATGGGGCTTTGAATTTCAGCAAAAAAAAAAACTGTGTTTTGAGCACACACAAATTTACGGTAGTTCAAATTCCTCAAAACTGCAAAAATTCCACTGCAAGCTTTGCAGAACATAATTTGAGCGAAATAGCAGAATTTCCGCCGAGCGGCCGTTCCTGCACAGCCACTTCTGTATAAAGTATTATTCTGTCACGTGACGCCGGTTCTCGCCACAGGTAAGGGTCGCACAGTGAACTGTACCTGTCCTTTACACAGATGGCCTCAGGTTTTATAAGACATGTGGAGTTTGTGTGACGGCCTGTGTGAAAGTGCAGTGAAGCAAAATGACCGATGTCTTACGAGATCTTAGTCATATCCATACAGCGCCAAATACAGTCCAGAGGTCACAATCTCCCACCCACGGCCTTAACATGAAAAGGAAGCAGTCACGACAGGGAAAATGCAGTAGTTCCCATAGTGAAAGTTCCTTTTATAAGCGGATGATGACATGCGTGTGCAAGGTTCTCTCTAATTTTTTGCCAATGGTCTCTGCAGTTACTGCAGAACTACAACTCCCAGAATGCCCTGAATGTTTGCAGGCATGCAGGGAGGAGAAGTTTTCAACAGCTGTAGTGAACCGTTGCTCTAGGGCAGTGTTTCCCAATCAGGGTGCCTCCAGCTGTTGCAAAACTACAACTCCCAGCATGCCCGGACAGCCTTCGGCTGTCCGGGCATGCTGGGAGTTGTAGTTTTGCAACAGCTGGAGGCACCCTGATTGGGAAACACTGCTCTAGGGTGAATGAGATGTACGGCAGGTCGGTGGTTAGCAGTCACCTTGCAGGTCCTGGGCTTATACCAGATCAAGGCAACACCTATGGGTCTGTTCCCACTGAGAAAAGTTTTCTGGCTGAATTCCTCTACGAGTCTGTGATTTTTTTTTTTTTTTGCATTTTTTGAGTAAAAGTGATCCAGATTTGTCGCTTTTTGCAATTTGCCGTGGACATAAGCGCTGTCCCATTGACAAGTGTGAACTTTAGCCCCGTAAGACTCACTGAAATCAATGGATGACTGGTGCATATTGGAATCGGCGCAGAATTTCCTCTCTGTAGTGTGAACGGGCAAGTGGTGAAAGTTGGATTTGCCACAGAAATTCCTATAAAAAGGTATCGAAATTAGTGTTGAGCGCGAATATTCGTAATGCGAATTTTTATCGCGAATATCGGCACTTCGCGATTATTTACAATATAGTGCTATACACTTGTAATGACAAATTATTTTCACAACGTTTTTCTTTACTTTTTTTTCACATGCAAATTTTTGTGCGAATTTTCGCATGGGAAAAAAAAGTGAACGAACATAGCGAATATCGTGAACATAGGATGAATACAGTAACCCCCCCCCCCCCCCCGACATGTGATGGCCCCGACATATGATCAAATCGACATATGATGGCCTCTCAGAGGCCATCGCATGTCGATGTCAGCATCAACATACGATGCTTTTATATGCCGGGGCCATCGCATTAACTGCTATCTGAGAGCGCAAAATGCTTAAACTGCTGTCGAATAGCAGTTTAAGCATCCCGGACAGGTTCACTTACCTATCCCCGCTGCTCCGGGTCCACTTCGTAGAGATGAGCGAACTTACAGTAAATTCGATTCGTCACGAACTTCTCGGCTCGGCAGTTGATGACTTTTCCTGCATAAATTAGTTCAGCATTCCGGTGCTCCGCTGGGCTGGAAAAGGTGGATACAGTCCCAGGAGACTCTTTCCTAGGACTGTATCCACCTTTTCCAGCCCACCGGAGCACCTGAAAGCTGAACTAATTTATGCAGGATAAGTCATCAACTGCCGAGCCGAGAAGTTCGTGACGAATCGAATTTACTGTAAGTTCGCTCATCTCTACCACTTTGCGATCCGGCATCTTCTGCATCTTGTCCAGGGTCCGGGCCTTGCTTTCCGGCGTCGTTATTATGTCGCTACGCACGGCGCAACGTAATAATGTCACCAGAAAGCGAGGCCCGGACACCGGAGAAGATGCGGAAGAAGCCGGATGATCCCGAAGCAGCGGGACATCATCGGGAGCCCCTGGGACAGCATCGAGAGCGGTGAGAACGCGGTCCGGAGCGGCGCGGACAGGTGAGTATTAAATGCACTTTTTATATTGCACGAATCTCTCAACATACGATGGATTCGACAAACGATGGGTCGTTTGGAACGAATTACCATCGTATGTTGAGGGACCACTGTAATTGTCAATATATTCGTGAAATTTTGCAAATTCAAATATGGTCCCTGCCCCTCATCACTAATTAAAATGTGGATTTTCTCAGGTTCTTCATTTTCCTCCTACACTCCATAAAACATACTAGGGTAGATGAAACTGGTTCTATTAGGCCATATTCACACTGCGAAAATACACATTGGATGCAGAATTGTCACCTAAATCTGCATTCTTTTCTGCCTTGGATTTCTGTATGAAATTGCTGCAGGTTCCTCCGACTGTAAAATACGCACAGATTTCTAAGCAGATTTTGAGGTCAAACGTAGAGGGGTACTCCACTGGAAAACTTTTTTATTTTTCAACTGGTGCTAGAAAGTTAAACAAATTTGTAAATTACTTCTATTAAAAAATCTTAATCCTTCCAGTACTTAGCTGCTATATGCTCCACAGGAAGTTCTTTTCATTTTTTTTTTTATTTCCTGTCTGACCACAGTGCTCTCTGCTGACACCTCTGTCCATTTTAGGAACTGTACAGAGCAGGAGAGGTTTTCTATTGGATTTTTCTCCTGCTCTGGACAGATCCTGATATGGACAGAGGTGTCAGCAGAGAGCACTGTGGACAAGACAAAAAAAATTCAAAAAGAAAAGAATGTCCTCTGTCGCATACAGCTGCTAAAAAGTACTGGAAGCATTCCTTGACATAGACCGTTTGGATGCAGAAAGACACTCTGAAACTGGTACAAAACGCTTTTTTTCAAAAGTGGAAAACCTTTATTGTCACTCACTATGACTCTCAGGGGATCATACCCATAGTACGGCCATTTAGATATACCACTTGGTCCAATATGGAATTGCTGAAAGGCTCCCTAGGAGTGTTGCGGTTGCCGGATTATTAAAAAGTCCTTTCTAACCTTAACAGTCCCGAGTAGTTGGGATCCTATGATCCTGCCCGTTGGATCTCCTGGGAGTCAGGGGAGCACTCACCTATTGTTTACTTTTAAAGTCAATTATTGTGCTACTTCTCTCTTTTGTTAGGGGGAATGGGGCCGGCGAGGATTCTTTGGTTAAGCAGAAGGTTTTCTGTGTGCTTTTATATTACATGGAGTATTACATTATCACTACCTCGGACTCATATTGACTTCAAGATCTCACATGTGAAGCGGGTAAAGTGGGTATCGGTATGAATCTGATGTATGGGTCCAGGGGAGGGGGGTTTATTCTAGGATAATAGTATCTTGCGGATTCTGGTGAATCCACCTTATTTCTTATGTTCTGTTTATTGTTTTGAAAATTTGTTCAATAAAAATATATTAAAAAAAAAAGTACTGGAAGGATAAAGATTTTTTTAAGAGAAGTAATTTACAAATCTGTATAACTTTCTGGCATCAGTTGATCTAAAAAAATAAATAAAGTTTTCTACAGGAGCACCCCTTTAACTTACTGCTGTGTAACAGAGCCCTTAGAGACATAGTAAAGTGAACAGAAAAAAATAATCTATACCTGATGAATTCTAATAAACTATTAGAAATACTGTGGTTTGCAAAAATACAACCAAAAAGACAAAAAGAAATAAGCAGAAGAACAGAAAAGCTCCTGCCTATACAGCATAGCAAAGAACGTAAACACGGCGAAGCACGACAAACCCCCTTCAACCTAATTACACAGGAGATATACGCCCGGCCCCCTCCTCCACCTCCTGACAATGGTGCTTTACCTCACACCACTATGTAATGGAAAATGTGTATTTTCAGATGACCCTTCAATGCCTGACATAGACCACAGCTCAGGGCTGGATGGGTCCCAGGAGTCGGGTGGCCAATAAACCTAGAAAGCCAATACAACCTGAAAAGTGACGCTCATATGGGTCGGCAGAAAATCTGCAAGACAAATCTATGAGAATTCCTGCAGATTATGTAAAGTTAGTAAAAATATATTTTAAAAAGTCCAAAGTAAGAATAATGAACTCATATGGGGCTGCGGACCCGATCGTAGTCTGCTAGTAACTACAATCGGATCATTTTCTCAGGGGATCCGATTTTTGACACGGATTGAAAATCGTGACAGACCACGATTTTCAGTCTGCGTCAAAAATCGAATCCCCTAAGAAAAAGACCCGATCGTAGTCACTAGCAGACTCCAATCGGGTTCGCAGCCCAATATAAGTTAATGGCTCCGTACCTGTCCGTGCACAGATACGATTTCAGAAGCTCGAATCGGTTGTATCGGTGCATCGTAGGTTCAAATCTCAATGTGAACCCAACCTTACCCAGGGCGGAATTTTTGCAGCAAAAAATCTGCAGCACACCCCGTTAAAGGGGTACATCTTATCCCCTATACCCTCCTCCCATTGACATTAATGGTCAGTGTCGAAAACCTGCACCATTTACAGTAGTGATTAAGCAGATGGTTTAACACATTATATCCACCCGCAGCAGAAAATCTGCAGCATATTTCAGTTGAAGGGGTACTCCAGGGAACTTCACCCATAGCCCATCCTTTCGCTCTCACCAACCTATGTATTTGTCTAAATATCATTCATTAGGTATATACAGCTGTTTTCCTCTTTCAGCTGTCACTTACATGCAGGAAGTGTGAGGAAGATGTCATCCAGCCAACTACTGTGTCTTGACAGGAGGGTGAGGGGTCAACACAAAGACAAGCACCACCTGATTCCTGGCTTCACAGCCACAGCTCCCCTCTCCATGTGCCCTGATAGAAGCAGTGAAGATTGCTGTAGATCTTATCACTGACTGCTGCCATTCAAAACATAACATGATTTATTGCTGGAGGAAGGATGAAAAGACCTGTACAGTGTGTGAGCTGCAGTGTGAACATGCATATAGGTAGTGAAAGCAATTGGCTGGCATCCATTATTACACAGAGCTGCACTGACTTCTGGGAGTTGTAGTCTGTGCTGCAAACTAGGGAAAAAAGTATTTAAGAGACAACAGGGGCCAAAGGAGCTGCCAAAACCAAATGGATACCTACAGAGGTCACAGAACAGGTATCGCGGTGGCTTTGGGGCATTTGTATTTTTCGTAACTTCCCAGGAGTACCACTTTAAGCTTTGGGAGACAATGTGGATTTTCCCCATTGACTTTAAGTCGACAATAAGTCTGTAGCTCAGTGTTCAACAAGCAGCGTGCCTCCAGCTGTTGCAAAGCTACAACTCCCAGGAAGCCTGAACAGCCTTTGGCTGTTCAGGCTTCCTGGGAGTTGTAATTTTGCAACAGCTGGAGGCACACTGTTTGGAAAACACTGCTGTAGCTATTATGGATATGCAGGATCTTAAAAGGGGTTTGTCCACGAATGGAACATAAACAGTGTAGATCCTGAGTCTGCGCCATTTGCTCACCCATTAAGGTTGATGGGAGTTAAGCAAATTGCATAACCGTTGATTCTACGCCTGGTGCCAACAGACTAGAGATGGCGGGGCGGCTGCCATGTCTTCTATTTGTGGACAAGACTCTTTAAAGGGGTACTACCGTGCTGACAACTTATACCCTATCTAAAAGGACATGGGATAAGTTGCCTGATCGCGCGGGGTCCCGACGCTGGGGACCCCCGCGATCTCGCACGCAGCACGCCGCTCTCATCAGGCCCCGGAGCGATCATCCGCTCCGGTTCTGATGACGGGGCCGTTGATCGTGACGTCACGCTCCGCCACCTCAATGCAAGTCTATGGCAGGGGGCGAGACAGTTACATAGACTTACATTGAGGGGCGGAGCGTGATGTCACATTGGAGTGGAGCCGTGATGGGCAGTCATCAGACCCGGAGCGATGTTCGCTCCGGGCCTGATGAGAGCGGGGTGCTGCGTGCGAGATCGCGGGGGTCCCCACCGCGCGATCAGGCAATTTATCCCCTATCCTTTAGAGAGGGGATAAGTTGTCAGCACGGTAGTACCCCTTTAAATCCTAAGATGGGGGGGAATAGGGGTGTTGATCATTCTATGTATCAGGACACGTTAAATAGAAGAGAGTTTGCAGCGAGTTTGAGCTGTGACAGGTTTTCCCCAGTGAATTTAATTTTTTTTTATTTTTTTCCAGGGAAGTACCCCTTTAAAGTTGGTTATTCACATATGACTACAGTCAGCAGAACCCACCTGGAAACCAGTCGTCAGGCACTATAAGGTTTGGGACACGCTGGATGTGTGTGTTCAGGACACGCTGAATGCCTGGTCCTTTCTTCCCCCCAGATGTAAGACCTCTCTCTGGTAGCGGCTTAATCCCCCGCTCCCTATTGAAAAACTTGTACCCTCAGTCGGGAGCAATAACAAATGTTTGGCTGCCGGCCCATCCAATGTGTATGGCACGACTAGTAAATAGGCTGCGTGACACTTCACCAATTCGTTGTCCGGCTCTACATTAACTGATGTCAATCAATATATCGACCACGATTTACACTCCATTAATGGGTGAAGAAGAAAAAATAACTGGGATACGATCATTTGCAATCTATAAATATATAAAAAAAAAAAATAGAGATAAGCGAACTTACAGTAAATTCGATTCGTCACGAACTTCTCGGCTCGGCAGTTGATGACTTATCCTGTGTAAATTAGTTCAGCTTTCCGTTGCTCCGGTGGGCTGGAAAAGGTGGATACAGTCCTAGGAAAGAGTCTCCTAGGACTGTATCAACCTTTTCCAGCCCACCGGAGCACCGGAAAGCTGAACCAATTTATGCAGGATAAGTCATCAACTGCCGAGCCGAGAACTTCGTGACGAATCGAATTTACTGTAAGTTCGCTCATCTCTAAAAAAAAAAAAAAAAATAAGTGTGTGTGTGTATATATATATATATTTCACCACTCTGCCCACTGTTGTAAGACCTGCATCAAGACCACACTGTATACAGCAGTGGTCTCCAACCTGCGAACCTCCAGATGTTGCAAAACTACAACTCCCAGCATGCCCGGACAGCCAACGGCTGTCCGGGCATGCTGGGAGTTGTAGTTTTGCAACATCTGGAGGTCCGCAGGTTGGAGACCACTGCTGTATACAGTATGCATGAAAAAAGATGCAGTTCATAACTACATCCGGAAGTCCCAAAAGATCCAGAACTGACCATGTTCCCCTATAACTTTATGGAGTGACCGCTAGAGATGAGCGAACTTACAGTAAATTCGATTCGTCACGAACTTCTCGGCTCGGCAGTTGATGACTTTTCCTGCATAAATTAGTTCAGCTTTCCGGTGCTCCGGTGGGCTGGAAAAGGTGGATACAGTCCTAGGAAAGAGTCTCCTAGGACTGTATCCACCTTTTCCAGCCCACGGGAGCACCTGAAAGCTGAACTAATTTATGCAGGAAAAGTCATCAACTGCCGAGCCGAGAAGTTCGTGACGAATCGAATTTACTGTAAGTTCGCTCATCTCTAGTGACCGCCATTATCAGGTCCGCTATAACAATGGTTGTCAACCATACAGCTGTGGTGTAACTACAACTCCCAGCATGCCCTCACATACCCAGGTCATTCTCAGAGCTGTAGTCACTTTACAGCGCTGCTGTAAAAGACGTGTTCTTGTTTTGTGCTCCTTCTCGTACAGCGACGCTTACACAGGAAGGCGAGGGATGAATAGTTTTCCTGAGTACATTGTTTACTCGGCGTGCACTGCTGTGATGTGACCAAGACGTCTTCAGCCACAGGAATGTTCCTTATGTTAAAGGGGTAATCCCACCTCAAAACATGACGCCATTACTTTATAATCAACTGGGGGTTAACCTTCGGGACCCCCCCTCCAATGAAGGAAGAGGCTGCAGTGCTGATGTAGTGTTGAGTCTCCTTTCCGGGGCACCGCTGCCCATTGGTAAACAGTGAAGGGGCCACAGAATCAATGTTGTGGGAGCTTCTTCGCATCAGTGGGGGTTTTAGATATCGGACCCCAACGGATCGTAAAGTCATGGCATTCAAAACCGGAGCATAAGCCACGTTGTTAAGAGCCTATAAAGCAGTGTTTCCCAACCAGTGTACCTCCAGCTGTTGCAAAACTACAACTCCCAGCATGCCCGGACAGCCTTTGGCTGTCCGGGCATGCTGGAAGTTGTAGTTTTGCAACAGCTGGAGGCACACTGGTTGGGAAACACTGCTATGAAGTAACATTAGTTAGACTGACTTATCAGGGTGACAAAACCCCTGTGGGGCTGTAATGGAGGCCATAAAGTTGTCACTGTCTAGAAGATGACAGAAGCTTTATTTATAAACCTTGTGACGAACAATATTTATTTACTTATAGGTTCTGCCAGGTGTCAGAGCCCACAGGGCAAGATCCTCACCTACTAAAGCCCTCAGCGGGGAGCACAGTAACGCTGTTTGCTGGCCACAAGAGTCCAATGGTTGGCCAAGAGAGTAACAGGACGAAGGACCAAATCTGACCCGGTCATGGTAGAGTTTGGTCACAGTCAAAAGGTGGTCAATAAGCCAAATTCTTGCCAGCGCCATTTTTGGGTCATGAACCCCACTAGGAAACTGCAATGGCATGATAACTGTCCCACATGGTGCGCCCAAGTATGTGAAACAGCTACCCCAAGTTGTCACCCCCCATTAAGTACCCTCAACAGCCCAGGCAACCATTTCTTCGGAGTGTCCCCCTGAAAACTAGGTGATCAACCCCACAGTTCACTGACCCCATGTGGTACCCCCCCCCCCCCCCCAAATAGACCACCAACAGCACAAAGTGCCTCCCAACCAAGTGAGGTGTCCCCCATACGCCGCCAACCTAGTGAGGTGTCCCCCATACGCCGCCAACCTAGTGAGGTGTCCCCCATACGCCGCCAACCTAGTGAGGTGTCCCCCATACGCCCCCAACCTAGTGAGGTGTCCCCCATACGCCCCCAACCTAGTGAGGTGTCCCCCATACGCCCCCAACCTAGTGAGGTGTCCCCCATACGCCCCCAACCTAGTGAGGTGTCCCCCATACGCCCCCAACCTAGTGAGGTGTTCTACAGTTTGTGACCTCCCCCATAAGCCGCCGACCTAGTGAGGTGCTCCTATAATCTCCACAAAGTGCCCCCCCCCCCCCCCCATGTGGTGCCCCCTATAGGAAACCAACCTCACAAGGTGCTCCCGATCTCTAGAAGGACCCCCCCCCCCAATCTGCCAATAGACTGTTGTGCGCACAATGTGCACCCACAAATCGCTGACCCTGTGAGGTCCCCCCCATATAAACTGCCAACCCAGGGAGGTGCCCCCACAGTCTGCAGACCCCACAAGTTCACCCCCACAGTCCAGGCCTAAGTCTTGTGTGCCCCATGTGCCCCTTCCATAGCAGTCACTAGGCAGGAGTAACTTTTCTCCTGATCACAGTGCTCTCCCTGCCAGTCACCGTCCTGCCCACTAGATGCCCTGCAGGCCAAACCAAGTCCTCCGGGCACTGCACACACACAATGATGGCTGCCCCTCCTCACCACACAGGACAATGCTCGGCCCCCCCATGCAGTGCACGCTCCCGGGCTTTCTTACCTACCACCAGCCGGATCCTCCTCCCCTGATGAGCCGGGCCCACCGCGGCCTAGTCGTCCCCCCCGATCCCCGGGTTCGCCTGCTGTGCGCGCCGCGTACTCACCGCCTGGTTCGGTGACAGCTCCAGAGCGAGGTTCGGGCCGCATAGACGGAGAGTGGAGGCTGCTGGAGGTCCGAGTCACTGCAACATGGCGAGGAGGAGAGCGGCGGCCTGAGTGCTGCTACTACTACACCTCCTCCTCCTGCGCACTGCAGCCTGGGAGAGAGGGAGGAGGGAGGCCAGCGCCTCCTCACTGCGGCCTCCACCTGACCACACTCACCTCCTCCTCCTCCTCACACTTCCTCCTTCCTGCACAGACTACACGATACGAGAGTGTTACCGTACACCCGGACATGAGCTGTGTATCATGGAGCCTGTCCTGGGGGTCTCCAGAAAACTACAACCCCCATCATGACCTGACAACTTGTATATCAGGAACCAAACTACAACCCCCATCATAACCTGACAACTTGTATATCAGGAACCAAACTACAACCTTGTATATCAGGAACCAAACTACAACTCCCATCATGACCTGACAACTTGTATATCAGGAACCAAACTACAACTCCCATCATGACCTGACAACTTGTATATCAGAAACCAAACTACAACCCCCATCATGACCTGACAACTTGTATATCAGGAACCAAACTACAACCCCCATCATGACCTGACAACTTGTATATCAGAAACCAAACTACAACCCCCATCATGACCTGACAACTTGTATATCAGGAACCAAACTACAACCCCCATTAGGACCTGACAACTTGTATATCAGAAACCAAACTACAACCCCCATTAGGACCTGACAACTTGTATATCAGGAACCAAACTACAACCCCCATCATGACCTGACAACTTGTACATCAGGAACCAAACTACAACCCCCATTAGGACCTGACAACTTGTATATCAGAAACCAAACTACAACTCACATCATGACCTGACAACTTGTATATCAGGAACCAAACAACAACCCCTATCATTACCTGACAACTTGTATATCAGAAACCAAACTACAACCCCCATCATAACCTGACAACTTGTATATCAGAAACCAAACTACAACCCCCATTAGGACCTGACAACTTGTATATCAGAAACCTAACTACAACCCCCATTAGGACCTGACAACCTGTATATCAGAAACCAAACTACAACCCCCATCATGACCTGACAACTTGTATATCAGGAACCAAACTACAACTCCCATCATGACCTGACAACTTGTATATCAGAAACCAAACTACAACCCCCATCATGACCTGACAACTTGTATATCAGGAACCAAACTACAACCCCCATTAGGACCTGACAACTTGTATATCAGAAACCAAACTACAACCCCCATCATGACCTGACAACTTGTATATCAGGAACCAAACTACAACCCCCATCATGACCTGACAACTTGTATATCAGGAACCAAACTACAACCCCCATTAGGACCTGACAACTTGTATATCAGGAACCAAACTACAACCTTGTATATCAGGAACCAAACTACAACTCCCATCATGACCTGACAACTTGTATATCAGGAACCAAACTACAACTCCCATCATGACCTGACAACTTGTATATCAGAAACCAAACTACAACCCCCATCATGACCTGACAACTTGTATATCAGGAACCAAACTACAACCCCCATTAGGACCTGACAACTTGTATATCAGAAACCAAACTACAACCCCCATCATGACCTGACAACTTGTATATCAGGAACCAAACTACAACCCCCATCATGACCTGACAACTTTTATATCAGGAACCAATCTACAACCCCTATCATAACCTAACAACTTGTATATCAGAAACCAAACTACAACCCCCATTAGGACCTGACAACTTGTATATCAGAAACCAAACTACAACCCCCATTAGGACCTGACAACTTGTATATCAGGAACCAAACTACAACCCCCATCATGACCTGACAACTTGTACATCAGGAACCAAACTACAACCCCCATTAGGACCTGACAACTTGTATATCAGAAACCAAACTACAACCCCTATCATAACCTGACAGCTTGTATATCAGAAACCAAACTACAACCCCCATTAGGACCTGACAACTTGTATATCAGAAACCAAACTACAACTCACATCATGACCTGACAACTTGTATATCAGGAACCAAACTACAACCCCTATCATTACCTGACAACTTGTATATCAGAAACCAAACTACAACCCCCATCATAACCTGACAACTTGTATATCAGAAACCAAACTACAACCCCCATTAGGACCTGACAACTTGTATATCAGAAACCTAACTACAACCCCCATTAGGACCTGACAACCTGTATATCAGAAACCAAACTACAACCCCCATCATGACCTGACAACTTGTATATCAGGAACCAAACTACAACTCCCATCATGACCTGACAACTTGTATATCAGGAACCAAACTACAACCCCCATCATGACCTGACAACTTGTATATCAGGAACCAAACTACAACCCCCATTAGGACATGACAACTTGTATATCAAGAACCAAACTACAACCCCTATCATAACCTGACAACTTGTATATCAGGAACCATACTACAACCTTGTATATCAGGAACCAAACTACAACCCCCATTAGGACCTGACAACTTGTATATCAGGAACCAAACTACAACCCCTATCATAACCTGACAACTTGTATATCAGTAACCAAACTACAACTCCCATCATGACCTGACAACTTGTATATCAGGAACCAAACTACAACCCCCATCATGACCTGACAACTTGTACATCAGGAACCAAACTACGACCCCCATTAGGACCTGACAACTTGAATATCAGGAACCAAACTACAACCCCCATCATGACCTGACAACTTGTATATCAGGAACCAAACTACAACCCCCATTAGGACCTGACAACTTGTATATCAGGAACCAAACTACAACCCCTATCATAACCTGACAACTTGTATATCAGGAACCAAACTACAACCCCCATCATGACCTGACAACTTGTATATCAGGAACCAAACTACAACCCCTATCATAACCTGACAACTTGTATATCCGAAACCAAACTACAACCCCCATCATGACCTGACAACTTGTATATCAGGAAATAAACTACAACTCCCATCATGACCTGACAACTTGTATATCAGGAACTAAACTACAACTCCCTATCATGACCTGACAACTTGTATATCAGGAACCAAACTACAACTCCCATCATGACCTGACAACTTGTATATCAGTAACCAAACTACAACCCCCATTAGGACCTGACAACTTGTATATCAGGAACCAAACTACAACTCCCATCATGACCTGACAACTTGTATATCAGGAACTAAACTACAACTCCCATCATGACCTGACAACTTGTATATCAGGAACCAAACTACAACCCCTATCATGACCTGACAACTTGCATATCAGGAACCAAACTACAACCCCTATCATGACCTGACAACTTGCATATCAGGAACCAAACTACAACCCCCATCATGACCTGACAACTTGTATATCATGAACCAAACTTCAACCCCTATTGTGACCTGTCAACTTGTATATCAGGAACTAAACTACAACTCCCATCATGACCTGACAACTTGTATATCAGGAACCAAACTACAACCCCTATCATGACCTGACAACTTGAATATCAGGAACCAAACTACAACCCCCATCATGACCTGACAACTTGTATATCAGGAACCAAACTACAACCCCTATCATAACCTGACAACTTGTATATCAAGAACCAAACTACAACCCCTATCATAACCTGACAACTTGTATATCAGAAACCAAACTACAACCCCCATCATGACCTGACAACTTGTATATCAGGAACCAAACTACAACCCCTATCATGACCTGACAACTTGTATATCAGGAATCAAACTACAACTCCCATCATGACCTGACAACTTGAATATCAGGAACCAACCTACAACTCCCATCATGACCTGACAACTTGTATATCAGGAACTAAACTACAACTCCCATTAGGACCTGACAACTTGTATATCATGAACCAAACTACAACCCCCATCATGACCTGACAACTTGTACATCAGGAACCAAACTACAACCCCCATTAGGACCTGACAACTTGTATATCAGAAACCAAACTACAACCCCTATCATAACCTGACAGCTTGTATATCAGAAACCAAACTACAACCCCCATTAGGACCTGACAACTTGTATATCAGAAACCAAACTACAACTCACATCATGACCTGACAACTTGTATATCAGGAACCAAACTACAACCCCTATCATTACCTGACAACTTGTATATCAGAAACCAAACTACAACCCCCATCATAACCTGACAACTTGTATATCAGAAACCAAACTACAACCCCCATTAGGACCTGACAACTTGTATATCAGAAACCTAACTACAACCCCCATTAGGACCTGACAACCTGTATATCAGAAACCAAACTACAACTCCCATCATGACCTGACAACTTGTATATCAGGAACCAAACTACAACTCCCATCATGACCTGACAACTTGTATATCAGGAACCAAACTACAACCCCCATCATGACCTGACAACTTGTATATCAGGAACCAAACTACAACCCCCATTAGGACCTGACAACTTGTATATCAAGAACCAAACTACAACCCCTATCATAACCTTACAACTTGTATATCAGGAACCATACTACAACCTTGTATATCAGGAACCAAACTACAACCCCCATTAGGACCTGACAACTTGTATATCAGGAACCAAACTACAACCCCTATCATAACCTGACAACTTGTATATCAGTAACCAAACTACAACTCCTATCATGACCTGACAACTTGTATATCAGGAACCAAACTACAACCCCCATCATGACCTGACAACTTGTACATCAGGAACCAAACTACGACCCCCATTAGAACCTGACAACTTGAATATCAGGAACCAAACTACAACCCCCATCATGACCTGACAACTTGTATATCAGGAACCAAACTACAACCCCCATTAGGACCTGACAACTTGTATATCAGGAACCAAACTACAACCCCTATCATAACCTGACAACTTGTATATCAGGAACCAAACTACAACCCCCATCATGACCTGACAACTTGTATATCAGGAACCAAACTACAACCCCTATCATAACCTGACAACTTGTATATCAGAAACCAAACTACAACCCCCATCATGACCTGACAACTTGTATATCAGGAAATAAACTACAACTCCCATCATGACCTGACAACTTGTATATCAGGAACTAAACTACAACTCCCTATCATGACCTGACAACTTGTATATCAGGAACCAAACTACAACTCCCATCATGACCTGACAACTTGTATATCAGTAACCAAACTACAACCCCCATTAGGACCTGACAACTTGTATATCAGGAACCAAACTACAACTCCCATCATGACCTGACAACTTGTATATCAGTAACCAAACTACAACCCCCATTAGGACCTGACAACTTGTATATCAGGAACCAAACTACAACCCCTATCATGACCTGACAACTTGCATATCAGGAACCAAACTACAACCCCTATCATGACCTGACAACTTGCATATCAGGAACCAAACTAAAACCCCTATTGTGACCTGTCAACTTGTATATCAGGAACTAAACTACAACTCCCATCATGACCTGACAACTTGTATATCAGAAACTAAACTACAACTCCCATCATGACCTGACAACTTGTATATCAGGAACCAAACTACAACCCCTATCATGACCTGACAACTTGAATATCAGGAACCAAACTACAACCCCCATCATGACCTGACAACTTGTATATCAGGAACCAAACTACAACCCCTAACATAACCTGACAACTTGTATATCAAGAACCAAACTACAACCCCTATCATAACCTGACAACTTGTATATCAGAAACCAAACTACAACCCCCATCATGACCTGACAACTTGTATATCAGGAACCAAACTACAACCCCTATCATGACCTGACAACTTGTATATCAGGAATCAAACTACAACTCCCATCATGACCTGACAACTTGAATATCAGGAATCAACCTACAACTCCCATCATGACCTGACAACTTGTATATCAGGAACTAAACTACAACTCCCATCATGACCTGACAACTTGTATATCAGGAACTAAACTACAACTCCCATCATGACCTGACAACTTGTATATCAGGAACTAAACTACAACTCCCATCATGACCTGACAACTTTTATATCAGGAACCAAACTACAACCCCTATCATCACCTGACAACTTGTATATCAGGAACCAAACTACAACCCCCATTAGGACCTAACAACTTATATATCAGGAACCAAACTACAACCCCCATCATGACCTGACAACTTGTATATCAGGAACCAAACTACAACCCCTATCATCACCTGACAACTTGTATATCAGGAACCAAACTACAACCCCTATCATGACCTGAAAACTTGTATATCAGGAACCAAACTACAACCCCTATCATGATCTGACAACTTGTAAATCAAGGACTCCCAATCTGTAGCTCTTCAGCAATTGCAAAACTACAACTCTCATCAAACCCTGTCAGCGTGTATATCAGGATGCGCAAACCTGTGCCTCTCCAGCTACTGTAAAACTACAACTCTCTTTATACCCTTTAGACTTCTTGTATATCAGGTTTCCCCAAGGTAGTGTTTCCCTACCAAGGGGCCCCCTGTTCTTGCAAAACTACAACTCCAATCATGCCCGGACAGCCTTTGGCTGTCCGGGCATGCTGGGAGTTGTAGTTTTGCAACAGCTGGAGGCACCCTGGTTGGGAAACACTGCCCCAACCCGTGGCTCTCCAGCTACTGTAAAACTACAACTCCTAGTGTTCCCAGTAGTATGGGTGTTGTAGTTTTGTTCAGGTCATGATGGGAGTTGTAGTTTTGCACCAGCTGGAGATCACTGCTGTATACACATCTCCCACCACAGCAGACCACTGAACGTGGCTGTATAGTAAGACACTTATTGCAAAAGTTACCAGGTTTTTTCCCTTATAGACTGGCATAATATTGGGCTGTCGCTGTAACACTCATACACTATAAATGGGGGGGATCAGTGCTTTCGATCAGATTTTAGGAGTCGGGGATATCCCATTAACCCTCACCCATCGACATTTACCCTTACTCTATAAAGGGGTATTCCAGCTCCATATGACAGATCACTAGGATATGTTCTCATTTTAGGATCGTTGGGTCTAACCTCAGAATTTAGGGCTCCCTACACAGTATCCCAGTCACCTGCTAAACAGGGGGAAACTTAAAGGGGTACTCCAGTACTGAAGAACGGATCCCCTATCCACAGGTTAGGCTGCATTCACACCTCGTTTTTACAATACGCTTGCCGTATCCGATTTCATTGTATCGAACTGTATTGCAAACCATATATATATATATATATATATATATATATATATATATATATATAGACATTTCATTGTAAACCGTATGCCAACCGTAGCATCAGGTTGTGTACGTTTTGCATCATTTACGGGTTTATACGGTTTTCAACGGTACACCAGACCGTAGTCTACTATGGTTTTGTGTCCCGGTCAAAAACCGTATCCAACCTGTATACGGTTATTTTAAAATGGAGTTCTATGGTAACCGTATTAAACCGTATGTGCGTACGGTTACATCCGGTTTGCACAATACTGTTTTTAATTTTTTGTAATTTTTTTTTTAGGGGGGGAAATTCAATAAAAAAAACTTAATTTAAAATGTTGACAAACATAAAACCCTATCTGTTTTTTTTGTCAAGGAAGACGTATTAAAATGTATGCAAACCGACATCCGTTTTCAAACCGTTTACGGTTTAAAACGTGAGGAGGCATATATGGTTGCATACGTTTCGGTCCGGTTTGGAGGCATACGTTTTTTGCACAGAAACGGGATACGGGTCCCGTATTGCAAAAACGAGATGTGCATGCAGCGTTAGAGGATAAGTGCCTGATCGGGGAGGGTGCCCTCCATGAATGGGGCACCAGGTAGGAGATTGCAGAGAGTCCCAGCAGTCAGGGGATTTGTTGTTTAGTACCCGAGTACTCCTTTAAAGCAGTCCTTTATTCAAAGGATGGGAGGGGGTTCTGGCACTAATATCCTCACTGATCAAGTTGTGCAAATTGTAGTTAGGGTCACATGACATCATCATCCGTAGAGATCACTGTGTCCTGCTGACCCCTTACAGCTAATGAAAGGGAACGTGATGAAATTAAGGCTTCCTTCAGACACTATTCTGTTCGACCTTTTCTTGATCTGAAAAAAAACAGCCACAAAAAATTCCTCCTCAACAATACAGTTTTTGTGTCACCTCCCCCCCCCCCCCCCCCAGTATTGTGTACTAGTATAGGCATTTTTTTTATGTGCCATTTTTCTCTTCCTTTTTTCTCATTACAAGCCATAGCTCTTTCATCATGTGATCTAAAGGGGTACTCCAGAGGGAATTTTTTTTTTTTTTAAATCAACTGGTGCCAGAAAGTTAAACAGATTTGTAAATTACTTCTATTTAAAAATCTTAATCCTTCCAGTACATAGCAGTTGCTGAAGTTGAGTTGTTCTTTTCTGCCTGACAACAGTGCTCTCTGCTTACACCTTTGTCTGTGTCAGGAACTGTCCAGAGCAGGAGAGGTTTGCTATGGGGATTTGCTCCTACTCTGGATATTTCCTGACACAGATAGAGACATGGCATCAATAGTGGGGAAATTAAAGGGGTACTCCACTGGAAAACATTTTCTTTTAAATCAACTGGTGCCAGAAAGTTAAAATGATTTGTAAGTTACTTCTATTAAAAACCTATCCTGCTCTGGACAGTTCCTGACGTGGACAGAGGTGTCAGCAGAGAGCACTTGTGGTCAGGCAGAAAGGAAATTAAAAAAGAAAAGAACTTCCTGTGTAGTATACAGCAGCTGATAAGTACTGGAATGATTGGGATTTTTTAATAGAAGTAAGTTGCAAATCTTTTTAACTTTCTGGCACCAGTTGATTTAAAAGAAAAAGTTTTCCAGTCGAGTACCCCTTTAATGAAAAACCCTACTAAAATCCCATGGATTGCAACATGAGAAACAACATACCGTATTTTTCGTCCTATAGGACGCACCGGCGTATGAGACGCACCCAATTTATAGGTGCAAAATCTAAAAAAAATAAAGATTTTGAACCCAATAGTGGTCTTCAACCTGCGGACCTCCAGTTGTTGCAAAACTACAACTCCCAGCATGCCCGGACAGCCGTTGGCTGTCCGGGCATGCTGGGAGTTGTGGTTTTGCAACATCTGGAGGTCCACAGATTGAAGACCACTGCATAGGAGGTAATACTCACGTGTCCCCGCCGCTCCGGACCCATCACCGCTGCCCTGGATGTCGCTCCATCGCTGTCGCTGTGTCCCCGTCGCTCCGGAACGTCTCTGCTGCCGGCCGGGTATCCTCGCTCTCTGTCGCCGCCATCACGTCGTTACGCACGCCGACGCACGTACGCGACGACGTGATGACGAGGAAGGAGAGCGCCGGCCATACAGGGGATCCCTGAACGGAGAAGACACCAAGGAGGCAGGTAAGGTCCCTCCCGGTGTCCTGTAAGCACTAACCCGGCTATTCAGTCGGGCTGTTCGGGACCGCCGCGGTGAAATCGCGGCGGTCCCGAACAGCCCGACTGAACAGCCGGGTTAGTGTCACTTTCCCTTCAGATGTGACGGTCAGCTTTGATCGCCGTGTCTGAAGGGTTAATACAGGGCATCACCGCGATCAGTGATGTCCTTTATTAGCCGCGGGTCCCGGCCGTTGATGGCAGCAGGGACCGCCGCGATAGGGGTGTATTCGCCATATAAGACGCACCGACTTTTTCCCCCCAGTTTTGGGGAAGAAAAAGTGCGTCTTATACGGCGAAAAATACGGTAGGTTTACTTCAGGGAGATCATGTCACTAATGTAACACATTTTTTTAATTGGGTGACTAAGATTACAGATGCTGGAGGGGCAGTAGACATCACTTATCTAGATTTTAGTAAGGCTTTTTGACACTGTCCCACATAGAAGACTTAACAATAAACTACAGTCATTGAGCTTGGACTCCAATATTGTTGAGTGGATTAGGCAGTGGCTGAGAGACAGACAACAGAGGGTTGTAGTCAATGTAGAATATTCAGAGCAAGGTCTTGTTACCAGTGGAGACCTCAGAGATCTGTATGTTTAATATCTTTATCACTGATATTGCAGAAGGTCTTGATGGTAAGGTATTGTGGTATTGGTCTTTTTGCTGGTGACACAAAGATTTGTAACAGGGTTGATGTTCCTGGAGGGATACGCCAAATGGAAATGGTCCAGACTCTGGATACTGACATTTAATGAGAGGTATAAGTAGAAGAGAGAGAAGTGCTCATGGGTGTATAGGGAGGGGGATAAGCAATGGAAAGAGGGAAGTCCTCATGGGTGTATAGGGAGAGGTCTTAGTGGTAGAGGGAAGTGCTCATGGGTGTATGGGGAGAGGTATTATCAGTAGAAATAGGGAAGTGCTCATGGGTGTATAGGAAGAGGTATTAGCAGTAGAGGGAAATACTCATGGGTGTATGGGGAGAGGTATTAGCAGTAGAGGGAAGTGATCATGGATGTATAGGGTGAGGTATTAGCAGTAGAAAGAGAGAAGTGCTCATGCTGCTGTACAGAACACTGGTGAGACCTCACTTGAAGTATTGTGCACAGTACTGGCTACCATTGGGCCCAGATTTATCAAACTGTGCGAGAGAAAAAGTGGTAATTTTCCCACAGCAACCAATCACAGCTCAGCTAACGAGCCCTGGTAAAGTGAAATCTGAGGTGTGATTGGTTGTAAAATCACTACAGGTTTTCTCTCACACAGTTTGATAAATCTGGGCCTATATCTCCAGAAGGATAAAGATACTTTGGAGTTCAGAGAATATACTGAACTAGTACATAGATTGTAGGATAAAACTTACCAGGAAAGCTTAAAGCGTACCCGTCAGATCCAACAAAAATTTTGTACCTAATCCTGACCATGTAAATCTAACTTTTTTTTTTCAAAGTAAACTTTATTAAAAGTTTTACAAAAAGTAAACAAAAATACAAAAAGAAAGTATCACCGAATTAAAGTACAATACACAGTCATCACACAGTACATTGTTTACATAGGGGCCTATATTGACACAATCCCCTAAAACCTCCATAGCCTGGACACATAACAGGGAGTGGACTTATAATGCAGACGGGCGTCTGCGCGGCCGTGGCACTAAGTGTAAATCTAATTTTTATGTGTCTAGCACCTTTATTTATTTTTTTATTACACTTTTAATTTAGCTCACTAATCTGAATTCCTCTCAAAGGGAGGGGGCGTGGCCTCATTGTGCAGGTCTCCGCCCCCTTCCTCAGTATGCTGTCTGCTCACATCTCTCCTAGTATTAGCAAAACTACAACTCCCAGGTTGTCCTCACTGACAGTAGCGGGACACAAGCTGACAGTGGGAGGATTTTTCCTCCAGGTGTGAGCCCTGCGCTCACAGCTGTCAGTCAAAGAACTGTCCATGACATAGGTGATGATGCATGGACACAGCAGGACTAGTATGTGTCCAAGTAGGCGAGGGGGGGGGGGCAGTTGAAATAGTGAGATAATAATGAAATAGTGAGAATTTTCTAATGAAAGCAATTGAAGAACCTATTGGTTATACATGCTTTACAACATATCAAAAGTTTTTGTATCTGACAGTGCCCATTTAAGAGAGAAGTCTTGTGGTGAAACACTTATCCCCTATCCGTAGCATAGGGGATACGTTTTAGATCACAGGGGGTTCGACTGCTTGATCTCCTGTACGGAGCCCCGGCTCTCCTCGGGAGTGGCGCGCCACGACCCTAGCACAAAGCAGGTGCCGCCATGCCCCCTCCATATATACCTATAGGAGAGCTGTTTGCCTATCTTCGGCTCTGCCATAGAGCTATATGGAGGGGGCGCCTCATGCTGGGATCGTGACGCGCTGCTCCCGGGGAGACCTGGGGCTCCGTAGAGTTCATGATAGAAACTTTTATATGCAAAAAGGGAATCAACAGTAAAGGAGGAGAGGAGATTAAAAGAACAAAATCTACCACAAGAGGACATAGTTTTATATTAGAGGGGAAGGTTTAAGCAGTATTATCTGGAAGTATTACTTTACTGAGAGAGTAGTGGATGCATGGAATAGCCTTCCTGCAGAAGTGGTCGCTGAAAATATAGTGAAGGAGTTTAAGCATGTATGGGATAAGAATAAGGCTATCCTTAATATAAGATAGGGATAGGCATAAGTCTATCCTTCATATAAGATAGTACCAGGGACTATTCATAATATTCAGGATATTGGGCCGACTAGATGGGCCAAATGGTTCTTATCTGCAGACACATTCTATGTTTCCATATTTGAAGAAACTGTCTATTGGGACACCCGATTTCTGTTTATTCGCTAGGTAAGAAGTATTTTTTCTTCCTGATATTATTAGCACACTGCCAGGGAGAATGGGATAATCCCTCTGAAGTCATTAGGAGGATTGCCTAGGAATCTCCCTGGTAGCAGAGCATATTGAGTCATTGACACCCTGGACAGTTATATAGCATGCTGTAGAAAAAGTTAAATAAAATAAACCATTTGATAATGTTAACATAAATGTTACAAACCATAAAACAATATACATTGTGAAGACTCGCTCTTGCAAACAGGTGCGGTTGCAGTATAGAGGCAAGGAGACAGCGTTTTCCAAATCAAAGTTCAGTGTTTTATTCACACACGGCACACAGCAAACAGTCTTTAAACCTAGAACAAAGGAAAATGTAACAAAAGTCCACCTGTAATCCTTAGGTGTTTGTTCACACCTGAGTTCACGCCATGCGGCATCAAGCAAGTCTTTTCCAGGCCTCCAGCTAGACTGTCCAGCAGCTTCCACTCTTGGAGCTACCACAGTGAAGAACTCCACACACAGCTTTCTCTGGCACTGTGGGCTGCAACAAGCAAATCCCCCTAAGCTGGTGAGGCAGACTAACTTTAAGGCCAACAAAAGCCGGCCTGGATTGTTTGGAATGACCCCCACCCTGCACTTGGTCATTCCCAATAAGACCCATCCCGGATTGGTTGGCCTTCCAGCCATACTACGGTCACAGTATCAGTCTGCACCACAGCACAGACACTGGAAAATTACCAGATCTTACCTCACCAAGGCCAGGAACCTCTGTGACACATACCCCCCATCAACGACCATACCTTTCACCTTCTCACAACATATACATGTATACAATACACATTGCAGTGGTTTAGAGTTTACACTCTCTTAACAACTAGTTTTGTGGTGCAAAGTTTCCTGTAAAGTCATAATTTTACCAGAAAACTAAGGGATAAATATAAAGCAGTCATCAAATGTACAGACAAGAACCATAGAGAACCACGTGGCACCCATGGTTAGGTGATCAGGATCTTCATCTCTTTATTGAATACGGTGCGTTAAATACATCGAGCGGGGCGTTGGACTGACAGCATGATTGGACAATAGCTATTTTGTGCCGCTCAAGGAGCTTCCTCGGGTCCCTCGGGACCCGAGGAAGCGCCGTGAGCGGTGCGAAATAGCTATTGTCCAAGCATGCTGTCAGTCCGACGCCCCGCTCGATGTATTTAACGCACTGTATTCAATAAAGAGATGAAGATCCTGATCACCTAACCATGGGTGCCATCTGGTTCTCTATGCTTCTTGTTTGAACTTCTATCTGCAGCTTCCGAAGGTAGAGCACCATGTCATATCAGGTCACATACCTGTGCTGTTCAACACTGCTTCGAGAGAGGCTGCCGTTCAGGATGGCGGTGCCTGTCAGTGCCAACCTTATCTTTTCCTGCTATATTTGTATCAAATGTACAGAAATGCTTCACCATGAGCTTTCCATGTCAACAGAAAAATAGATCAGATAACCATAAGTGTCCATAATTGATGTTTTCTTTTAATTTTACTGTCTTCCTATATTTTTGGTGAACATAGACCATAGCTCAAGGGAAATGTGCCACACTCATCTACAAAGCCTACATAAATCTGTCTAGCTTGTAGAAATCAAGGACACGCTCCTTTTTCAAGCTTGCAAGCTCTTTTGTCAAGGTTGTCTCATCTTGCGTAGTTTTCTAATGTACACTGTCTATAAATGTGTCAGATACGGCATGCGACAACTTGGTTGGCACATAAGGCGTCACGAATGAATTGGAAAGTCCATAGGAAATCTGGGCTAAAGTGTCTGATACATGTCAGACTTTAAAGCACCCCTGTTAGTTAAAAAAAAAAACATGTCACAGAAACATGTCAAAGTTTAGATTGGTCGTGGTCTCAGCGCTGAGACCCCCACCGACCAGGAGAATGAACAGGGTGAAATGCGCAGTAGCGCACTCTCCACCTAGCTTGTAGTAATCTCCATCCAGCTTCTCTAGATGGCCCCATGTTTTTTTTTTCCAGAATTTTCCCTATATTTTGTTCTCGCTGTTAGGACCTTACAGTGAGAACAAAATTTTAACTCAGACCTGCTTTTAACTCACTGCTCCACCCCCTTGTGATGTCACGCCCGCCCCCCTCAATGCAAGTCTATGGGAGGGGGCGTGATGGCCGTCTTGCCCCTTCCATAGACTTGCATTGGGGGGGGGGGGGGGGGCGGGGCGTGACGTCACAATACTCTGTCCCCTGCACCGCCCGTCATCAGCTACAGAGCGACCCTCTGTGCAGCTGAAAAAGGGGGTGCTGCAGGAGAGATCGCAGGGGTCCCCAGCGGCGGGATTCCCACGATCTAACATCTTATCCCCTATCCTTTTGATAGGGGATAGGATGTTTAGCACCGGAGTACCCCTTTAACTGACTCACAATTCACGTCTTTTATGATTGCGTCATCCTCTTTTTTTTCTGTTCTCCATCTGGCTCAGACCACCATGACGACTTTTTACAGCCAAAACCCATCACTGCAGCATCTGCAGGACAAACATGTTAGTTTCTGCATTTTTTCAGTGCCCTCACCCTAAGTATAAAGTGCAGAATTTGGTGACGTTTATTCCATTCGAAACAGTGTTACAGAGCAGGCTATGTTTCAGCGACCTGTCTTCGCCTTTGTAAAGCATGAGAGAAGAGGAAACGTAGCCTGCTCTGTAAGGCTGGGTTCACACCACGTTTTGTTAAATATGGCTCCCGTATACGGCTGGGAGGAGGGGGGCGGGGCTTAATCGCGGCGCCCGCACTCAGCCGTATTCGGGAACCGTATTTAATGTATGTCTATGAGCCGACCGGAGTGAACCGCAGCCTCCGGTCGGCTTCGTTTTCTGCCGTATGCGGTTTCCCGACCGCAGGCAAAAACGTGGTCGACCAAACCGCGGGAAACCGCATACGGACGAAAAAGCAGCCGACCGGAGGCTGCGGTTCACTCCGGTCGGCTCATAGACATACATTAAATACGGTTCCCCAATACGGCTGAGTGCGGGCGCCGCGATTAAGCCCCGCCCCCTCCTCCCAGCCGTATACGGGAGCCGTATTTAACAAAACGTGGTGTGAACCCAGCCTAACACTGTTTGTAATGGAATAAACTGCACTGAATTCTGCACTATATACTTTGGTGAGCTACAATTGTCCTTGGATATAGATAGGTAGGTAGGTAGCTATGCAGGTAAGTAAGCAGATAGGGAGGTAAGTTCATAGGTAGGTAACAAGGTAGGTAAATGTGTAGCTATGTATGTATGTAAGTAGTTACCTGGGTAGATAGGTAGGAAATAGGTAGCCAGGTAATTAGTTTGCTATGTAGGTAAGTAGCTATGTAGGAAGATAGCTATGTAGTTAGGTGGCTAAGTAGATGGGTATGTAGCCAGGAAATTAATAAGGTAGGTAGCCAGGTAGGTAAGTAGCCATTGCTCCTCCACATCCAAATCATCACCCCCCCCCCTCTCCATCACCTGCACCCCTTCCCTGTCACCTGCACCCCTCTCAGCAATTTACAGAAGTGGCTTATCAATATCAGCAACCGATGATAACAATTGCCCAGGGCAGTGGGCTGACAACCAAATCAGAAACAATTCACTGAAACAAATATACTGCCCTTAGGAAAATAATAAAATACAATACTTTATCGGTAATCGCTATTAAAAAGGTACCAGGCAGGTAATATTGGTAACCGTACAAAACAAAATCTCACACGTTCGGTTCGGTTGGGTCATGATATTATTTCCAAGTTCTCAGATGAAAAGTGCCCACCCTACACACTTCAGACCTCCTTGATACTGTCCCTGCCTTTTGAGGGACCCATCTCCTTAACAGGATGGGACAGTATCAAGGGGGTCTGAAGTGTGTAGGGTGGGCACTTTTCCTATATCCCATTTTTCTATCTGAGAACTTGGAAAAAACATAATTGAACTGAACTGGCTTAATGTAGAGATGGTACAAGGTAAGTTAAGTAAAGTAAATGTAAGCAAATCTCCAGGACCAGATGGATTACACCCAAGAGTTCTTAGAGAGGTAAGTTCAGTAATATCTGTACCCCTGTTCATGATATTTAGAGATTCTCTGGTGTCTGATGCTGGCGCAAGGCGAATGTGGTGCCAATCTTCAAGAAGGGCTCTAGGTCTTCCCCAGGAAATTATAGACCGGTAAGTTTAACGTGCATTGTCGGTGAATTGTTTGAAGGACTTATAAGGGATTACATACAGGAATACATAGGGGATAATAGTATTATAAGTGATAGCCAGCATGGGTTTACTAAGGATAGAAGTTGTCAAACCAATCTAATTTGCATTTATGAAGATGTGAGTAGAAGCCTTGACAGAGGAATGGCTGTGGATATAGTGTTTCTGGATTTTGCCAAAGCGTTTGATACTGTCCCTCATAGACGTCTGACAGGTAAGTTAAGGTCTTTGGGTTTGGAAATTTTAGTTTGTAACTGGATTGAACACTGGCTCATGGATCGTACCCAGAGAGTGGTGGTCAACGATTCTGATTGGTCCCCGGTAATTAGTGGTGTACCCCAAGTACTGGGCCCGCTACTGTTTAATTTATTTATCAATGATATAGAGGATGGTATTAACAGCTCTGTTTCTATCTTTGCAGATGACACCAAGCTTTGTAGCACGGTACAGTCTATAGAGGATGTGCATAACTTACAAGATGACTTGGATAGACTAAGTGTCTGGGCATCCACTTGGCAAATGAGGTTCAATGTGGATAAATGTAAAGTTATGCATCTGGGTACTAATAACCTGCATGCGTCGTATGCCTTAGGGGGGATTAAACTGGCAGAGTCACTGGTAGAGAAGGATCTGGGTGTACTTGTAGATCACAGACTACAAAATAGCATGCAATGTCAGGCTGCTGCTTCCAAAGCCAGCAGGATATTGTCATGTATAAAAAGAGGCATGGACTCGAGGGACAGGGACATAATACTCCCCCTTTATAAAGCATTGGTACGGCCTTACCTGGAATATGCTGTTCAGTTTTGGGCACCTGTCCATAAAAGGGACACTGTGTTGCTGGAAAGGGTGTAGAGATGCGCGACTAAACTAATATGGGGCATGGAACATCTTAGCTATGAGGAGCGATTAAAGGAGTTATAATTGTTTAGTCTTAAGAAGAGTCGTTTAAGGGGGGATATGATAAATGTATATAAGTATATAAATGGCCCATACAAAAAATATGGAGAAAAACTGTTCCAGGTTAAGCCCCCTCAAAGGACAAGGGGGCACTCCCTCCGTTTGGAGAAGAAAAGGTTTAGTCTCAAGGGGCGACACGCCTTCTTTACCATAAGAACTGTGAATTTATGGAACAGTCTACCTCAGGAACTAGTCACAGCAGGAACGATTAATACATTTAAAACAGGGTTAGATACATTCCTGGAATAAAATAACATTAATGCTTATGCAGAAATATAAAACCCCATCCCTTCCCCCAATATCCCACCACACCCCTACCCTTCAATTCCCTGGTTGAACTTGATGGACGTATGTCTTTTTTTGACCGTACTAACTGTGTAACTATGTAACCGTACTGTCACCCCATCCACACCTTTTACTGCACACCATCACATTATCACATCTATAGCCACGTGTTATATTTTGTTTTGTACGGTTACCAATATTACCTGCCTGGTACCTTTTTAATAGCAATTACCGATGAAGTATTGTATTTTATTATTTTCCCTAAGGGCAGTATATTTGTTACAGTGAATTGTTCCCTACACCCCTCACCTGCAACCCCTTCCTCTAACTTGCGAAATTCCGCTGTTTTCAATAAGTTTTCAATAAAATTCTGCTGCATTATTTTCAATAAGATTCTGCTGCAATGTGCACACCGCAAAATTCCCGCAGCGGAAGCATCTGTCATTGAAATCCCAATTCCGGCCTCTGTTGAAAGAATTGCCGTCTATGGAGATGGGGCACTTACAGGCGTTACAAGTGCGAGCAGTCCTAGCGCCTGCAGCCTGCGAAATGTGTGCTCAGAAATTTTCCGCCTACACATCACTCCATGTGAACAAACCCTTAAAAGGTTGCTTTCTTTAGAAAAGCCATTTTCATACACCCCTTTAAGGCTAATTTCAAATTTTTGGGAAAAACGCCAATTCTGCCGCATGGCGTTTTTTCGGCCAAAAAACGCTACGGTCAGATGTTAGCTGTAAATCAATGAGAAATCGCAAAATTCTTATTCCACTTGGCGTTTTTCACTATGGCTTTTTTTTTTAAATCCTTTTGGCGTTTTTTCACTCTTTTTTGGAATTTTTAAGCTCCTTGGCGGTTTTCCAAAATCGCAGCATGTTGAGCCACTGGCGATGTTTTAGTCAAAATCGTGGGAGAAGTCTATGGGAGTGAAAAAACGCCAAGAAAAACGATATGTGGGTTTTAACTTTGGCGTTTTTGTAGGCGGTTTTTATTTTTTGGACTTAACCGATCATTTTTAATAAAATTTTGTAGGGTACCATTAAAAAAATAAAATAAAAAAGATACAGTAGTGAAGGAAAAAATTGTATCTAACGAAATTTATCTTTTTTATAACAAAATTTTTAGAAATTTTTAAAACAGGGATCAATTTATGTGGGCGGGCGGGGACCTAAAAATGTAGCCAACAATAATAAAAATGTAGTGCGTGTGTGTTTTAACTTTTTTTCTTTATTTTTTACATTTTTTTTTAGGTAGTGCTACTACTCCCAGCATGGAACACAATGTTCCATGATGGGAGTAGTAGTACCTGTACTAATAGACATCGCCCGTTGCGATCCTCCTGTATAATGTATAGATGTGGCCAGCCACTCTTCTATGGACCCCTGCACTGACGTATATATACACCTATTCATATTTCCCTCAGAGAGCTGTGATTGGCCAGATGGTTCCAGCCAATCACAGCTCTCTGCAGGAAATAGGAATATGTGTATATATAGGTCAGCGCAGGGGACCATAGAAGAGCAGCCAGCCACATCTATACATTATACAGGAGGATCACAGCAGGTGTCAGGAGTGACATCCGCTGTAATCTTACCTTAACTGCAGGTACTACTACTCCCAACATGGAGCACACTCTGCTCCATGCTGGGAGCTATAGTACCTGCATTAATAGACAGATCCCAGCGGGTGTCAGAAGTTACACTTGCTGCGATCTGTCTATTAATGCAGATACTACAGCTCCCAGCATGGAGCAGAGTGTGCTCCATGTTGGGAGTAGTACCTGCAGGTAAGAACAGATCACAGCGGGTATCACTACTGACATCTGCTGTGATCGTCCTGTCTATAGCAGAGATGGAGCGGCTTTCTCCTGCGCTCGCATCTCTGCACTATACTCCGGCCGGCTGCTCACTCATTCATATTTCCCGCTGAGAGCGGTGATTGGCTGCAACCATCCGGCCAATCCCCACTCTGGCCGGAAAATATGAATGAGTGATGTTCTATTCACATCACTTGCCGGAGTATAGTGCAGAGTTGCGAGCGCTGTATAGAGCCGCTCCGCATCTCTGCTATATTATGGACGATCTCATCGGGTGTCACAACTGACACCCGGGGCGATATGTCTATTAGTACAGGTACTACTACTCCCATCATGGAACAGTCTGTTCCATGCTGGGAGTAGTAGTACTACCTAAAAAATGTAAAAAATAGAGAGAAAAAAAGTGAAGCACACACACTTCATTAAAAATTTATTAAAATGTTGTTATAAAATTTTTCATTTTGTTAAATACATTTTTTTAATCACTACTGCATCCTTTTTTTGGTACCCAACAAATCTTGAGTGCCAAAAATGCAACTTCCACACAAATGAAAAAACGCCAGAAAAAACACCAGACGCAGAAAATGGCACTGGCATTTTCTCAGGCATTTTTTCTTACGTTTTTTTCAAACCAAAAAACGCAGGGCAAAAAAACAAGTAGAACCTTAGCCTAAGGAATATTGAGTTGATAAAGATGATGAAGGGGGCCTCTCACTTAAGACCCTTATTTCTCAGCCACAGCAGAGATTGACTACAAATTACATTTCTTGCTCTGGAGGACCCCAGAATGTCCAACCATTACACAGGCAAACAACTGATTTCAATGGGCACTGTGTAAATGTTTTTTTTCCCCTGTGAAGGCGCTGTAGGAAGATTGAACATCGGCTGCTAATTTCTCAACAAATTACAGCTGATCGCTGGAGGTTTCAGCGATGCGACACCCTGTGATAGGCAGATGCTCCCTTAAAGTAGGTTGCGTTATCTCAGCTGCATGGAGATAAAAGAGAAGAATTATAAAAAGTCAAAGAGGCGAAACTTCCCTAATATATAATTCATGCGGAGTGAGCTGTAACAAGAGCATGTGCTGTTAATCATAAGGCCTAACCGTGCCGCAGATTTATGGGCACCTGACTATAGTTCACCAGGGAACATCCAAAACAAAACACAAGTAACCATGGCTTATAATAGACAGCGGCCCTGCTGGGAATTTAACACCTGCACACAATGGAGCATTCAGGCATATTATATAAGAGGCATTTACAGCCACCTAATGCTGATAGTCTCTGAACTCTACTCTGGATCATCCAAGGATCTGAGACATAACATTTGCCCTAATGGCAAAAACCTTTACAAAGGATAGGAAAAAGATGTCTGATCGTGAAGGTCCAGCCACTGGGGACCCCCACGATCTCAGCCGCGGCACCTCAGACATCCAGTGCACGGAGCGAACTTCACTCAGTGCTGGATGACTGGCGATGCAGGGCAGAGGCTAGTGAAATCACGGTCACACCCCGCTCGTGACATCATGGCCACACACCCTCAATGCAAGTCTATGGGAGGGGGCATGACCGTGACATCACGAGCCTCCGACGCTGCACTCGACGCTCTAAGAATGCCCTGTTCGTGCAGCAGGATGGGAATAAGATGTCTGATCGCGGGGGTCCCTAGCGGCGGGACCCCCACGATCAGACATCTTATCCCCTATCCTTTGTATAGGGGATAAGATGTCTAGGGTCGGAGTACCCCTTTAAAGACAAAATTGTATATGATGCGAAGGGTTAAAGGGTGCACCGAATGTTCGATATGACTCGGTGAAATTCAATATACTGCCAAGTACTGTAACAGCTAATCAACTCACATACAAAGGTGTCTGGTGTTCTTCACTGAGTCACATGCATTTGCCTCCTCCTGGTCATGTAAAGGGCCAGTGCCTATAAAATTCCTCTAAACAGAATCATGAATGTTCCACCGTGCTCTGTGCCCAAGCAATCAGGTCCCTTTACTTCTAGTCTATAACGTTGTTTGTGCTGCTGTTCTCCATAGGGTATAAAAATTACACTGCTCAAAAAAATAAAGGGAACACTGAGATAACACATCCTAAATCTGAATGAATGAACTAATCGTAGGAAATACTTTCGTCTTTACATAGTTGAATGTGCTGACAGCAAAATCACACAAAACTTATCAATGGAAATCAAATGTATCAGCCCATGGAGGTCTGGATATGGAGTCACACTCAAAATCAAAGTGGAAAACCACACTACAGGCTGATCCAACTTTATGTAATGTCCTTAAAACAAGTCAAAATGAGGCTCAGTAGTGTGTGTGTGGCCTCCACGTGCCCGTATGACTTCCCTACAACGCCTGGGCATGCTCCTGATGAGGTGGCGGATGGTCTCCTGAGGGATGTCCTCCCAGACCTGGACTTAAGCATCCGTCAACTCCTGGACAGTCTGTGGTGCAACGTGGCGTTGGTGGATGGAGCGAGACATGATGTCCTAGATGTGCTCAATCGGATTCAGGTCTGGGGAAAGGTCTGCCTTCCTATTGCAGAAACTGTTGACACACTCCAGCCACATGAGGTCTAGCATTGTCTTGCATTAGTAGGAATACAGGGCCAACTGCACCAGCAAATGGTCTCACGAGGAGTCTGAGGATCTCATCTCAGTACCTAATGGCAATCAGGCTACCTCTGGCAAGCACATGGAGGGCTGTGCGGCCCCCCAAAGAAATGCCACCCTACACCATTACAGACCCACTGTCAAACCGGTCATGCTGGAGGATGTTGCAGGCAGCAGAACGTTCTCCACAACGTTTCCAGAGTCTGTCACATGTGCTCAGTGTGAACCTGCTTTCATATGTGAAGAGCACAGGGCACTAGTGGCGAATTTGCCAATCTTGGTGTTTGCTGGCAAATGCCAAACGTCCTGCATGGTGTTGGGCTGTAAGCACAACCCTCACTTGTGGACGTCGGGCCCTCATACCACCCTCATGGAGTCTGTTTCTGACCGTTTGAGTGGCCACATGCACATTTGTGTCCTGCTGGAGGTCATTTTGCAGGGCTCTGACAGTGCTCCTCCTGCTCCTCCTTACATAAAAGGCGGAGGTAGTGGTCCTGCTGCTGGGTTGTTCCCCACCTACGGTCTCCTCCATGTTGATGTACTGGCCTGTCTCCTGATAGCGCCTCCATGCTCTGGACACTACGCTGACAGACACAGCAAACCTTCTTGCCACAGCTCGCATTGATGTGCCATCCTGGATGAGCTGCACTACCTGAGCCACTTGTGTGGGTTGTAGACTCCGTCTCATGCTACCACTAGAGTTAAAGCACCGCCAGCATTCAAAAGAGACCAAAACATCAGCCAGGAATAATAGGAACTGAGAAGTGGTCTGTGGTCACCACCTGCAGAACCACTCCTTTATTGGGAGTGTCTTGCTAATTGCCTATAATTTCCACCTGTTGTCTGTTCCATTTGCACAACAGCATGTGAAATTGATTGTCAATCAGTGTTGTTTCCTGAGTGGACAGTGATTTCACAGAAGTGTCATTGACTTGGAGTTACATTGTGTTGTTTAAGTGTTCCCTTTATTTTTTTTGAGCAGTGTATCAAGGATATAGAAGTTACACAACGAAAAATACAAACCCCAATTCTCCAACACTTGTATTGTGCACTAGGGTAACATTGGAAGCTTTGATGTGGATCTGAGGATTTTGGGGGAGATTTATCAAAACCTGTGTAGAGGAAGAGTGGTGCAGTTGCCCATAGCAACCAATCAGATTGCTTCTTTCATTTTCTTTCAATTCTATTAAAGATCATATCTTACCAACATTCTGTTCGGACATGTTCACACAGCAATCATGAATTTTGCCATCAATTTACATGTGAATTCCACCCTCAAACCGAGTACCATCAATTTTATTGGGATTCCCTGATGTAGTTTACATACAGTACAGATGGTACATGGAATGTATTATCAGAAAATTACATATTTTATTATAAATATAATTCTCCAACATTTGGTTTTATTTTATATTAAGACTATCCGCATTGAAAAAAATCTTGAAATATTCCAGTTTTCATACTAACTATTAGAGCAGACACATTAGCATGATGCTTCATTATATCTCCAGGGCATTTACCAGCTTTTATGTATATTAAAATCGTAGGGTTCTGACAGCATACTCGCTAAGGGCACTTTAAGGGTAATTTAGGGGTTAACGCTATTCCCAAAAAAATAAAAATAAAATAGGTTTGTGAGATGTACTCTATCTGTTTGTGGTGACCGAGAACTTCAGTCAAGGTATAATCTCCTATATACCCAAATGGCAATTAGTACGAGAAAGGAAAAAAGGTGACTGGTTCTCTAGGTCTATGGGGATTACTATAGTGATGTTCTGGTAAGATTGGGTGGTGGAGTGGTAGGGTGTTGTCAGTGTGTCTGTATATATGGGATGATGGTTATGGTAGTGTGTTATATATAGTGAATGTGATATGTATGGTAATGAATGTACTAGAGTGTATGGCGGTGTATGAGATGCGTTGAAAATGTATGAAAGTGTGTGTGTGTGAGTGTGTGTGTATGATGTGTGTATGGCTGAGGCGTGTATGTTAGTGTAGCTGTGGTAGAGGTTAGGTGTGATGGGTGAATGTGAAGAGGACAAAGAGAGAAAAGGAGAGAGAAAGAAGGAAAAGTGGAATGGTTTGTACTTGGATTTTGGGTCTCTTTCCATATGGTGGAAAGATCACGAGTTATTTCATCCACAGCGGGCAAACCAGAGGGCAAGGGAGTAGGGAGGGGGGGAAGAGGGTGACGGCCGTACACCACGAAAAATGGGGATTTGGAAGAAGATTCAGAGACTCTGAAGTTGTACGAGAATTCGGCCCATGGTAGAAGATCTGCCCAGTCATCCTGGCGGGAAGAAACAAAATGTCGTAAATAATCACCCAGGACTTGGTTAATTCTTTCTACTTGCCCATTGGATTGAGGATGATAAGCAGAAGAAAAGTTCAATTTAATCTTGAGTTGTTTACAGAGAGCCCTCCAGAATTTTGACACGAATTGGACGCCTCTATCCGAGACGATCTGCGTGGGCAACCCGTGAAGACGAAAAATGTGTACAAAAAATTGTTTAGCCAACTGAGGCGCTGAAGGAAGACCAGGAAGAGGAATAAAATGTGCCATCTTGGAGAATCGATCAACGACCACCCAAACAACAGTGTTGCCACGGGATGGGGGTAAGTCTGTAATAAAGTCCATACCAATCAGAGACCAAGGCTGTTCGGGGACAGGCAGAGGATGAAGGAGACCAGCAGGCTTCTGGCGAGGAGTCTTATCCCGGGCACAGACAGTGCAGGCCCGCACAAAATCAACAACATCCGTCTCCAGAGTCGGCCACCAATAGAAACGAGAGATGAGTTGCACGGATTTCTTGATGCCCGCATGGCCTGCGAGATGGGAGGAGTGACCCCATTTGAGGATTCCGAGGCGTTGGCGTGGAGAGACGAAGGTCTTCCCTGGAGGAGTTTGCCTGATGGAGGCTGGAGAAGTGGAGATCAGGCAATCCGGAGGAATAATGTGTTGCGGAGAGAGCTCTACTTCCGAGGCCTCCGAGGAACGAGAGAGAGCATCGGCCCTAATGTTCTTATCGGCAGGGCGAAAGTGAATTTCAAAATTAAACCGGGCAAAGAACAGAGACCACCTGGCCTGGTGAGGATTCAGCCGTTGGGCAGACTGGAGATAGGAGAGATTCTTGTGATCGGTGTAAATAATAATTGGAAATTTTGATCCCTCCAGCAGATGCCTCCATTCCTCAAGTGCTAATTTAATGGCCAGAAGCTCTCGATCCCCGATGGAGTAGTTCCTCTCCGCCGGAGAGAAGGTCCTAGAAAAAAAACCACAAGTAACAGCATGCCCGGAAGAATTTTTTTGTAGAAGGACCGCTCCAGCTCCTACTGAGGAGGCATCAACCTCCAATAGGAAGGGTTTAGATGGGTCAGGTCTGGAGAGCACGGGAGCAGAAGAAAAGGCAGACTTGAGCCGTTTAAAGGCGTCTTCCGCTTGAGGAGGCCATGACTTAGGATTGGCATTCTTCTTGGTTAAAGCCACGATAGGAGCCACAATGGTGGAAAAATGTGGAATAAATTGTCTGTAATAATTGGCGAACCCCAAGAAACGTTGGATAGCACGGAGTCCGGAGGGGCGTGGCCAATCTAAGACGGCAGAGAGTTTGTCTGGATCCATTTGTAGTCCCTGGCCAGAGACCAAGTATCCTAGGAAAGGAAGAGATTGACATTCAAACAGACATTTCTCCATTTTGGCATAAAGTTGATTGTCACGAAGTCTCTGAAGAACCATGCGGACATGCTGGCGGTGTTCTTCAAGGTTGGCAGAAAAAATCAGAATATCGTCCAGATACACAACAACACAGGAATATAAGAGATCACGAAAAATTTCATTAACAAAGTCTTGGAAGACGGCAGGGGCGTTGCACAGGCCAAAGGGCATGACCAGATACTCAAAGTGTCCATCTCTAGTGTTAAATGCCGTTTTCCATTCATCCCCCTCCCTGATGCGGATGAGATTATAAGCACCTCTTAAGTCCAGTTTGGTAAAGATGTGGGCACCTTGGAGGCGATCAAAGAGTTCAGAGATAAGAGGTAGAGGGTAGCGGTTCTTTACCGTGATTTTATTAAGACCGCGGTAGTCAATGCAAGGACGTAGGGAGCCATCTTTTTTGGACACAAAGAAAAATCCAGCTCCGGCAGGAGAGGAGGATTTGCGGATAAAGCCTTTTTTTAAATTTTCCTGGATGTACTCAGACATAGCAAGAGTCTCTGGGGCGGACAGAGGATAAATTCTGCCCCGGGGTGGAGTAGTGCCCGGGAGGAGGTCAATAGGACAGTCATAAGGCCTGTGAGGAGGAAGAGTCTCAGCTTGTTTTTTGCAAAACACATCAGCAAAGTCCATATAGGCCTTAGGGAGACCGGTTACAGGGGGAACCACAGGGTCACGGCAAGCGGTACTGGGAACCGGTTTAAGGCAGTCCTTGAAACAAGAGGTACCCCAACTCTTGATCTCCCCTGTGGACCAATCCAGGGTTGGGGAATGGTGTTGAAGCCAGGGTAGTCCAAGGAGAATTTCGGAAGTGCAATTGGAGAGGACCAAAAACTCAATTTTTTCGTGATGAGGTCCGATGCACATTAGGAGGGGTTCCGTGCGGTAACGCACGGCACAGTCCAATCTTTCATTGTTAACGCAATTGATGTAGAGAGGTCTGGCGAGACTGGTCACTGGGATGTTGAACCTGTTGATGAGAGAGGCCAAAATAAAGTTTCCTGCAGATCCGGAATCCAAGAAGGCCTTAGTGGAGAAGGAGAAGGTAGAGGCAGATATCCGCACAGGCACAGTAAGACGTGGAGAAGCAGAGTTGACATCAAGGACTGTTTCACCTTTGTGCGGAGTCAGCGTACGTCTTTCCAGGCGGGGAGGACGGATAGGACAATCCTTCAGGAAGTGTTAGGTACCGGCACAGTACAGGCAGAGATTCTCCATGCGGCGTCGTGTCCTCTCTTGAGGTGTCAGGCGAGACCGGTCAACTTGCATAGCCTCCACGGCGGGAGGCACAGGAACGGATTGCAGAGGACCAGAGGAGAGAGGAGCCGGGGAGAAAAAACGCCTCGTGCGAACAAAGTCCATATCCTGGCGGAGCTCCTGACGCCTTTCGGAAAAACGCATGTCAATGCGAGTGGCTAGATGAATGAGTTCATGTAGGTTAGCAGGAATTTTTATCTTTAATGTTGCTGGATAGGCCTTTTTTAAAGGTCGCGCAGAGGGCCTCATTATTCCAGGATAGTTCTGAAGCAAGAGTACGGAATTGCACGGCGTACTCGCCAACGGAAGAATTACCCTGGACCAGGTTCAGCAGGGCAGTCTCAGCAGAAGAGGCTCGGGCAGGTTCCTCAAAGACACTTCGAATTTCCGAGAAGAAGGAGTGTACAGAGGCAGTGACGGGGTCATTGCGGTCCCAGAGCGGTGTGGCCCATGACAGAGCTTTTCCAGACAGAAGGCTGACTACGAAAGCCACCTTAGACCTTTCAGTAGGAAACTGGTCCGACATCATCTCCAAGTGCAGGGAACATTGTGAAAGAAAGCCACGGCAAAACTTAGAGTCCCCATCAAATTTATCCGGCAAGGATAGTCGTAGGCCTGAGGCGGCCACTCGTTGCGGAGGAGGTGCAGGAGCTGGCGGAGGAGATGATTGCTGAAGCTGTGGTAGTAGCTGCTGTAGCATCACGGTCAGTTGAGACAGCTGGTGGCCTTGTTGCGCTATCTGTTGTGACTGCTGGGCGACCACCGTGGTGAGGTCGGCGACAACTGGCAGAGGAACTTCAGCGGGATCCATGGCCGGATCTACTGTCACGATGCCGGCTGGCAGGAGGTGGATCCTCTGTGCCAGAGAGGGATTGGCGTGGACCGTGCTAGTGGACCGGTTCTAAGTCACTACTGGTGTTCACCAGAGCCCGCCGCAAAGCGGGATGGTCTTGCTGCGGCGGTAGTGACCAGGTCGTATCCACTAGCAACGGCTCAACCTCTCTGACTGCTGAAGATAGGCGCGGTACAAGGGAGTAGACAGAAGCAAGGTCGGACGTAGCAGAAGGTCGGGGCAGGCAGCAGGGATCGTAGTCAGGGGCAACGGCAGGAGGTCTGGAACACAGGCTAGGAACACACAAGGAACGCTTTCACTGGCACAATGGCAACAAGATCCGGCGAGGGAGTGCAGGGGAAGTGAGGTATACATAGGGAGTGCACAGGTGAACACACTGATTAGAACCACTGCGCCAATCAGCGGCGCAGTGGCCCTTTAAATCGCAGAGACCCGGCGCGCGCGCGCCCTAGGGAGCGGGGCCGCGCGCGCCGGGACAGGACCGACGGAGAGCGAGTCAGGTACGGGAGCCGGGGTGCGCATCGCGAGCGGGCGCCACCCGCATCGCGAATCGCATCCCGGCTGGAGGCGGTATCGCAGCGCACCCGGTCAGTGGATCTGACCGGGGCGCTGCGGGAGCGAGAGTGTAGCGAGCGCTCCGGGGAGGAGCGGGGACCCGGAGCGCTCGGCGTAACAGACACACTGACAACACCCTACCACTCCACCACCCAATCTCACCAGAACATCACTATAGTAATCCCCATAGACCTAGAGAACCAGTCACCTTTTTTCCTTTCTCGAAATAAATAAAAATGCCAGAAAAAAACCTGTGTGGAAATCTTGCCTAAACATGACATCATTTTTATTCTGTAGGTCCATATAATTAAAATGATGTCCAATTTATATATGTTTTCTTTTATTTTACTATATTTTTGTTACAAATACCTTCTTTCTGTTGCTCACTTGGTTTGTCATTCTGGGCTCAGGAGGGGGCATGTCCCTCACTCTGCGTGACTTATCTTTTTCCCTGTGTCTGCTGTGCTTGGTCTCTTCATCCAATCACTACAGGCTATTCTGTAACCCCCTCCTCTCTGTTTTCATGCTACAGTCTGATAGACAGGACAGGAGTGAGCACAGAAGAGTACCAGTCCCGCCCTCACTTCCTGAACTTTGTCCATGCCTATGCTTCAGCTGGGACAAAGATGATGCTGCAGCCAGTCAGGATTATGTTCTGGATGGTATGGGGACATCCAGAAATTTTTAGAAGCCATGATTTCTATAAGAAGGAGATAAGATTTTTTATGACGTAAATTAGAAAGGTATTTTTTTTCCCAAGATGTATAACATAAAAAAGGTTTTTGAATCTTACAGTACCCATTTAGGGATCAGGTCAGCCCATCTAAAAGGGATCTAATTGTTGTTGTTGAAGGGGTTATCCCAAGATTCAAAGTTTTCCCCTATTCACATGATAGGTGATAACTAGCTGTCTGGTGGGAGTTTGTCAGCTGGAACCCCCACTAACCATAAAACAGAGAACCCTTGTCCCCCGTGTCTATTTATTAGCAAAACAAGGACCATTGTTCTTGTGATCAGTGAGAGTGCCATTGGTCAGATCCTCCGCATCAACTAGTTATCGAATAACTTTCAACATTGGGATAACCCCTTGAAATTAAAGGGGTATTCCAGGAAAAAACTTTTTTTTTATATATAAATATATCAACTGGCTCCAGAAAGTTAAACAGATTTGTAAATTACTTCTATTAAAAAAATCTTAATCCTTTCAGTACTTATGAGCTTCTGAAGTTAAGGTTGTTCTCGTCTAAGTGCTCTCTGATGACACCTGTATCTGGAAACGCCCAGTTTAGAAGAGGTTTGCTATGGGGATTTGCTTCTAAACTGGGCGTTTCCGGAGACATCAGAGTGGACAACCTTAAAGGAGAAAAGAACAACCTTAAAGGAGAACTCCAGAACATAAAAATTGTCCCCCATACTGCCGGCAGTAAAAAAATAAAGATGTACATACCTTCCTTCGCTCCCCCGGAGTACTCCTTTAACTTCAGAAGCTCATAAGTACTGAAAGGATTAAGATTTTTTAATAGAAGTAATTTACAAATCTGTTTAACTTTCTGGAGCCAGTTGAGATATATATATATATATATATATATATATATATATAATTATGGATAACCCCTTTAATTAGTTAGAATCAAGACAAATCAGAAGGTTAATGTAAGTTATATGAATGTAACAGACAGACGGACGGAGGAGCGACAATTGGTGACGGACGGAGGAGCAGCAATTGGTAACAGACAGACGGACGGAGGAGCAACAATTGTTTTGTGCTGTTTTCTGGCTCAGCGTTTGAAGCCAGAAGAATCCCTATACAGCGCAAAACAATTGTCGCTCCTCCGTCCATCCGTCTCCCCCGCCTCATGGTTGTACCTGTTCCCCTGCACCAATTTCGTGTCCTGTGATGTACTTTATGGAATAAAGCAACTTTGAAGACTACTTTTCCTGGGGTGAGTGCTCCATCATTTTTCTATATATCTTCGTGTTACATGCTTTGGGAATCTACCTATATTTGGATGTGAACACCCCTGAAGTCATCGGCACGAACTGTTGCGTTTTTTGCCTGAAAGCCATAGGATTTCAAAATGATGGTCAGATACATTGAATTGTGAAGTAGTGGTGCTAGTGTCTCTCTTTTGTGGTAGTAAGTTATATGAATGTGTGTGCACTAGATGGCAGTCTTTTCCACTGTAAATAACAGAGCATAATCTGTGTGAGTATAAGGTTACGTTTCCGCACAACTTATTTTTTGGCATTTTTGTGACCTGAAAATACTACAAAAAAATGCCCCCTAATTTTTCACCCCAAGATGCAGTTTTTGTAAATATTGTTTTAATATAGTGGGTTATAGCCTTGGCATTTTTCTCTTTCACATTTTTCCCTAAGCTTTTAGCATCAAAAGTCATTTTATTTATCGTAGCATTCCTAATAAAGAATAAAAAAAAATGTCAGGAAAAAAAACGCAACTGTTAAACCTACGTTGCATTTTTTTTTGTAGTTTTTTTCTCCTATAGAAGTCTATGGGAGAAAAAAAACACCAAGACTTCCTAAAAAAAACAAAACACCATAGACCCAGTTTGCTGCAATTTTTGAAAACTGCCACTGAGCCAAAAAGGCCAATAAAAAGTGAAAAAGATACCAAATGGGTTTGACTCTCAGCTAACATCTGGCAGAAGCATTTTTTTTTAGAGATGAGCGAACTTTTCTAAAATTCGATTCGGCCGATTCGCCGAATTTTCTGGAAAAGTTTGCTTCTATCTGAATTTTTCGCGGCGAATCTATAATAAAAAAGGCTATTTCTAGCCTACATACAGCTTCTATAGGGGTATAGAACACTTTGCTGTGTTCTAAAACGCATATGGAGTGTGCTGGGTTAGTGAAATAATACTGTTATTCAGAATAACATGCAGATTACCGGCATCGCTTTTAGAATCACTGCCGCACAGCAGCACAATGACAGAGCCTGGTGGTGGCATCAGTATCAGGAGACCATATAGTGACTGAATGACATAGCGTGGACATGTTGGCAGCAAGAGGAGACCATTTAGTGGCTGAATGGCACAGCGTTGAGGTGTTGGCAGCATGAGGACACCATATAGTGGCTGAATGACACAACTTGGATGAGTCTGAAGCATGAGGACACCATATAGTGGCTGAATGACAAAGAATGGAGGTGTTGGCAGCATGAGGACACCATATAGTGGCTGAATGGCAGAGTGTGAAGGTGTTGGCAGCATTAGGACACCATATAGTGGCTGAATGACACAGCATGGAGGTGTTGTCAGCATGAGGAGACCATATAGTGGCTGAATGACACAGCATGGACATGTTGTCAGCATGAGGACACCATATAGTGGCTGAATGGCACAGTGTGGAGGTGTTGGCAACATGAGGACACCATATAGTGGCTGAATGACACAGCTTGGATGAGGCTGAAGCATGAGGAGACCATATAGTGGCTGAATGGCACAGTGTGGAGGTGTTGGCAGCATGAGGAGACCATATAGTGGCTGAATGACACAGCATGGACATGTTGGCAGCATGAGGACACCATATAGTGGCTGAATGACACAGCATGGACATGTTGTCAGCATGAGGACACCATATAGTGGCTGAATGACACAGCATGGAGGTGTTGTCAGCATGAGGAGACCATATAGTGGCTTAATGACACAGCATGGACATGTTGGCAGCATGAGGACACCATATAGTGGCTGAATGACACAGCGTGGAGGTGTTGTCAGCATGAGGAGACCATATGGTGGATTAATGACACAGCATGGACATGTTTGCAGCATGAGGACACCATATAGTAGCTGAATGGCACAGCATGGACATGTTGTCAGCATGAGGACACCATATAGTGGCTGAATGACACAGCTTGGATGAGTCTGAAGCATGAGGACACCATATAGTGGCTGAATGACACAGCATGAAGGTGTTGGCAGCATGAGGAGACCATATAGTGGATGAATGGCACAGCCCGGAGTTGCCAGCAGCATGAGTAGGCACAATCCCTAAGATTAAAAGATGAATTAAGAAATTTAAACCGAAGATTTTGGATAGCAGGTGCTACCTATGAGAAAATTTGAAATTCCCAGACCCAGGCCCAACAGCGGCATCAGTAACCCATATATTGCCTGAATGATACAGCCTGGAGTTTGCTGATGCACGAGAACACACCAGGGCTTCACAATCCCTCAAAAAAAAAAAACACAACAATTGTAGAAATTTATGAAGAAGACTTATGGATAGCGGGTGCTACCTATGAGAAAATTTGAAATTCCCAGACCCAGGCCCAGCAGAGCCATCAGTAAACCATATATTGCCTGAATGACACAGGCTGGAGTTGGCTGATGCATGAGTATGCACCAAAGCTTCACAATCCCTAATAAAAAAGACAAACATTTTTGACGAAAAATTTTAACGAAAATTTAGGACAGCAAGTGCTCTCTATATATTACCAGAATGACGCAGCCTGGAGTTGGCTGCAGCATGAGGAGACCATTGAAATGTGTGATTTTTTTATTTGAAATTTAAATCAAAATTTGTGTCCCGGACCCAGCCGTATGGGTACAAAGGACCTAATCTCAAAAGCACCCACAGGGCTCATGTGGCCGTAAGATGTAGGCGCAACGTCTCCATAGCCCTGACCGGCCATTTTTGGTTTTTATACCTTTGTTTAAGAACAAGCGCATATCCAAGAGTCCAGAAGACTCTATAATGCAGGACGGTGGACCACCAAAAGACATTCTTCTATAAAAGAATTTTTTATGAAATAAAGAAGCAGAGTTCATCCCTCTGCGTATTTTTAAAAAAAATTTTACTTAAAAAAATCACACGCAACAATCGTTCAATGGTGTAATGGTTATTATTGTGGAAAATTCAAGTTTATTACTGTGATAATTATCAGAAAATTTGAAAAAAACACTACCCAAGAGTGTTTAATAACCCCATACATTGCACCATAAATGTTGAAATTTTAATTAAGCATGTATGTATGTATTTCAAAAATCCTAAAATTAAAGGCCCAAGCCCAGAAGCATCAGGAAGTCAAGTACTTCCTGAAAGACACAGGAGCAGTCAGGAGTAGGCATCAGCAGTACCCAAGAGGCTTTAATAACCCCTTACATTGCACGATCACTCGCGAGATCGAGCAATAACAGGTGTGTTATGCCCTCAGATGTCCGGGGCTGCACGCGCACTACACTGAACGGACCAGCGTGTGTCTATCTTTCACCGACAGGTGCGGGTAACCCGCTGAACCCCCTTCGCGATAGGGATCAGGGATTGCAATTATTTGCCAGGAAAGAAGAATCATAACTAAGCGCCGGTCATAAGCTCGGGTTCATTAAGTCCCTGCCCTTTTATACACACCGCATGTCTCTACTACCGATTGGATGGTTTAGTGAGATTGGATGGTAGGAGAAGGCCCTAGCAGAGCGCCGAGAATTTAAAGATCATTGTTGAAATTAGCATTAAGCATGTATTAGCTACTGCTAAACTTCCAAAAATTTAAGGCCCAAGGCCTGAGGCATCAGGGAGGCAATTATTTCCTGAAAGACACAGAATGAGTCAGAAGCAGTCATTCGCAGTACCCAAGAGGGTTCCATAACCATCCCCTTACATTTAAAAGTCAATGTTGAAATTTGCATTAAGCATGTATTTAGCTACTGCTAAACATCCAAAAATTGAAGGCCCAAGGCCTGAGGGCAGGGAGGCAAGTAGTTCCTGAAAGACACAGAATGAGTATGGAGCAGGCATTCGCAGTACCCAAGAGGGTTTCATAACCCCTTACATTTGAAGATCAATGTTGACATTTGCATTAAGCATATATTTAGCTACTGCTAAACATCCAAAAATTAAAGGCCCAAGGCCAGAAGCATCAGTGAGGCAAGTAATTCCTGAAAGACACAGGATGAGCCAGGAGCAGGCAATCGCAGTACCAAAGAGGGTTCCATAACCCTAATTGATAACCCAAGAGGGTTTCATAACCAACCATAATTGGGAAATGTTGGTGTAGCAGCTTGGTCAATCTACTCTGAGGCATCTGGCATTGGTGGCTGGAAATCCTGGCTGATCCATCCCTGATTCATCTTGACAAACGTCAGTCTCTCCACATTTTTGGTGGACAGACGAGTTCGCTTTGGGGTGACTATGGCCCCGGCCGCACTAAACACCGCTCTGATGCCACACTACTGGCCGGGCAGGACAGCTTTTCCAGGGTAAATTCTGCTAGTTGTGGCCATAAATCAAGTTTGGCTGCCCAGAAGTCCAGCAGATCTTCAATGGTTGTTGGCATGGCCATGTCAAGGTATGCCACCCCCTGCTGGTTCAGGTCCTGCTCCATGTCTACCTGCTGCTGATGAGTTGCTTCACTATGTGGGTGAAGAAAGCTACTCATCAGCGACTGTAGACTCAGGCTGCTGCTGATTGAGCTGGTACTGCTCCTCCCACCCCTCCCCTCCCCAGCAGCCATGACAGTGGAAGGTGAGCGCAGAGGGCCCCCCGAGTCACACCTGCGAGTGGATGGACCATGTGGCCGATAGGCATCAGCCAACTGACTACGTAGAATGTATCTGTAGTAGGTCAGTTTGTCCTCCCTCTCAGTGGGTGTAAAAAAGGCTCCCATTTTGGGACGGTAGCGAGGGTCTAATAAGGTGGAGATCCAGAAGTCATCCCGCTGACGAATTTTGACTAGGCAAGCAACTGATCATGCATCGTGCCATTTGCGCCAGTGACTCGGAGGGACTACCTGCCTCCTTCGCCACTGCATACTGCCACGGTGGGTCTGGGTCCTCTGTCTCAACTTCCTCATAACCCTCCAGCTCCTCTGGCTGCTCCTGCTCCTCCTCTCTTGTCCGAAGACTAGAAACACCGGCCATCTCATCCAACCTAAACTGTGCTCTGCTCTGCCCATCATCATCCTCCTCCTCCAGTTCAGCCCCCACAGGGCTCATGTAGCCTTGAGATGTAGGCGCATCGTCTCCATTGCCGTGACCAGCCATGGTTTCAATCATTTGTTGTAGGAAATGTAGGAGTGGAATTACGTCGTTCATGGTGTAATCCAGGCGACTCACAAATAATGTGGCTTCCTCAAAGGACCTCAGCAAACGGCAGGTGTCACGTATGAGCTGCCACTGGTTCACATTGAAGTTACACAGGGGAGTACTCCTATCTGCTTGGATTATCAAGAAATCGGTGATGGCTTTTCTTTGTTCGTATAGTCTGTCCAACATATGGAGGGTGGAATTCCAACGTGTGGCAACGTCACAAATAAGACTATGTTGTGGGATACCGTTCTGACGCTGCAGCTCAAGGAAGGTGTGCTTGGCGGTGTACAAGTGGCTGAAGTGCATGCACAGTTTCCTTGCCATTTTCAGGATGTTTTGCAAATGGGGTGAAGTCTTGAGGAAGTGCTTGACAACCAGATTCAACACGTGTGCCATGCAGGGCGTATGTTTAACACTTCCTTGTCGCAGCGCGGACACAATGTTCTTCCCGTTGTCTGTCACCATGGTTCCCATTTCCAGATTTCGTGGAGTAAGCCATACTCTGATTTCTTTACGAATGAACTTTAGCAGTTCCTCCCCTGTGTGACTCTGTTCGCCAAGGCAAACCATGTGAAGAACAGCTTGACACCGCCGTGCCCTACACACATGGTACGATGAATGGCCACCGAGATTTGGACGTGCAGTGGAGGCCGAAGACACGGTGGAGCATGAGGAGGCGGCGTCGCACACTGTAACAGGACCAACTGCCTGGGAGCGAGAGTGTGGAGGAGGAAGCGGTGTGACGTGTCCAAGTTGCTGTTGTGGCTGTGCAGGAACCACATTTACCCAGTGAGCCGTAAAAGACAAGTATTGTCCCTGCCCGTAGTTACAGCTCCACATGTCTGCACTGCCGTAAACTTTTGAACACACCCACAGGCTCAAGGACTGGCCCACCTTCTCTTGTACAAACTTATGCAGGGCTGGTACTGCCTTCTTCGCAAATAAATGACGGCTTGGGAATCTCCACCTCGGCTCGGCACAAGCCATCAATTCTCTGAAAGGTGCAGAGTCCACCACTTGAAAAGGGAGGGACTGCAACACCAGCAACTTGGACAGGAGCACATTCAACTTCTGCGCTGTTGGATGAGTGGGCGCATACTGTTGTCTCTTGGACATGGCTTCGCCGATGGATTGTTTGCGGAATGGCTGACTAAAAGTGGGAGAAGCAGGAGCGACAGAAGGAGGGTTTGACACACAGCTCCCTTCGGCTGAGGTGGTGGAGCCTTGGCTGGATGAAGGAGGGAGCGGATGGCCACTGGGTGATGCAGCAGACTGGACCACTACATTGGAGCCACGGTTCTCCCAGGCCGCTTTATGGTGGCGAAGCATGTGTTGACGCAGGGCCGTGGTGCCGACATTGGGACCCTGGCCACGCTTCACCTTATGCCGACAGATCTTGCATGTGGCTACGTGAACCTCCTCCGAATGCCTTATGAAAAACTTCCACACCGCCGAGTAGCTGATTTTCCCACCCGCAGTCCGCACTAATTGACTGCTACTGGCGCCGTCTCCAGGAACCCCTGTTCCACTACCTCCCGGAAAGGTAGGCTGCCGCGAAGCAGGTGGTCTCCCCCGGGCACGTATGGCTCCTGAATTTCCACTACTGGCACCACACTGACTGCCAACCGTGCTACTGCTTGCTGCCTCAAGGGCAACCTGCAACTCTCTTCTCCTGATGATGAAGCCCCTTCTGCACCCTGCTCCCAATTGCGATCGGCTTCATCATCATCAACAGTTGTGTGCATGTCACTGATGTCCTCCTCAGGTTCCCCAACAGTGTCTGCTTCAGGACCCTGAACACTTGCAACACCGCCTCCCACGTCACTCTCCGCATCACTACTTGGCCACCTAGCGGAGCAAGCAGCGCATGTCTCCTCCCCTTCTTGGCTGTCCAGTAGCTGCTGACTGTCCTCTATTGGATCGTCCTCAGTAAATAGTGGAGCTGAACCCACAGCATAAGATACTTCTTTAGGAGAGGGAACAGCATAGGACAAAGGCAATGGGAGGACACGGACTGCTCCCGGGCCATGCCAACTGAGGGTTGTGTCTGAGGAACCCACCGACTGTTGACTGGCGGTGTCAGATGTCACTTGTGATGATGTGGATGAGCGTGTTAACCAATTGACAACGGCAGATGGGTTTCTGGTGGAGACACGACCGCTGGCTGATAACGGGAGCTCAGGCCTCTCGCTGCGACTCCTGCTGCCACTCGCCCCAAGTCTGCTGCCAACTCTGCCTGAAGTATTTAGGCCTCTGCCACTCCTCTGTGCACGTCCTGGCACTTCTCTGCCTGACATACTTAGTACGTTTATGAGGGTATTACAATACGCTACACTACTCTTTAAACAGTATTTGTCTAGAACAGCAGCAGGTGATTACTTACAGCTGTCCTTTCACAGTATGTAGGCCCTTGACAGATTAACAGGTACTAGATGGTACAATACTTGGATGTACCTATGCGGTATGCACTGATGAGGGCAGTAATATGCCTAACTATTAGCAGAAAAAACTCTGTATTTTTGTAATACACCAGCCGGTGGATACTATTGTTTGGACTTTGACGGTATGGAGCACCTTGACAGCTTAACAGGTACTAAATGGTACAATACTTGCATGTACCTATGCGGTATGCACTGATGAGGGCAGTTATATATGCGTAACTATACGCAGAAAAAACTGTTTAAAAAAAAATTAAAAAACAGCCGGTGAATAGTATTTTTTGGACTTGCACAGTATGTAGCCCCTTGACAGATTAACAGGTACAAAATGGTGCAAATGCACTACAGTCCACTGAACAATCACGTATTTCTGAACAGCAGCAGGACCCAACAGTGCAGCACAACAAAAAAAAAATCCAGGGAATAAACCCTAAATTGCACTCTGTCACACAATTCTGAGCAGCAGAAGTTTTGTTGAGCAAATAAAAATAAACTCAATTGGGCTGAACAATGAGGAGATAAGATGCTTCAGAAAGTTCAGGCAGCTTGGAGATCTGTATGAGGCAGCTGACAGCTATCTGCCCCTCTCTGCTGCAATGCTCAATAACGTGAATAGGAGGTTTAGCAATCAATGATCCTTCTCAGAGTAACAGCACAGCACTCTGCACTCCTGCCTTTCCCTAATGCTGATGTGACTAGCAGTTGCAGTGTAATGCTGTGGTATGAGCTATTCACACACACACAGTCCCGTCCTCTCCATCTGAGTGCATAGATGAAATGAAGAGAGGCAAGATGGCCGCCGATTATATAGGGCCTGTGACATCACAGGGGTCAGTGAACACTGATAGGCTGCATCTCACATGTGATTCAGGGTCAGCCCGCCTACTTCATTCCCGCCGCTGTTTCCCGCCCTCCCATAATCCCCTGCCCCATGTACTCACATGTGGATCCGCCATCTTAGGTCCCCAATAGCCTGGAACGCTGTAAAATGGAGTTTAATGAAGCGATTTGCGCGATAGAATCGCGGCGATATTCGTATTCGTTGCAAATCGAATTTTTCATGAAATTCATAAGAATTCAGGTTCGTCAACTTCTATTCGCTCCTCTCTAAATAAAAAAAGAAAAGAAAACACAGCCCAAGGCTACAATCACGCATGCAGTTTTTAACCCCTTAACGACGCAGGACATATATTTACGTCCTTCGCCGGCTCCCGCGATATGAAGCGGGATCGCGCCGCGATCCCGCATCATATCGCGTCGGTCCCGGCGCTCATCAACGGCCGGGACCTGCGGCTAATACCACACATCGCCGATCGCGGCGATGTGCGGTATTAACCCTTTAGAAGCGGCGGTCAAAGCTGACCGCCGCTTCTAAAGTGAAAGTGAAAGTGACCCGGCTGCTCAGTCGGGCTGTTCGGGACCGCCGCGGTGAAATCGCGGCGTCCCGAACAGCTTGCAGGACACCGGGAGGGCCCTTACCTGCCTCCTCGGTGTCCGATTGGCGAATGACTGCTCCGTGCCTGAGATACAGGCAGGAGCAGTCAAGCGCCAATAACACTGATCACAGGCGTGTTAATAAACGTCTGTGATCTGTGTAAAAGATCAGTGTGTGCAGTGTTATAGGTCCCTATGGGACCTATAACACTGCAAAAAAAAAGTAAAAATGAAGTGTTAATAAAGGTAATTTAACCCCTTCCCTAATAAAAGTTTGAATCACCCCCCCTTTTCCCATAAAAAAAATAACAGTGTAAAAAAATTAAAAATAAACATATGTGGTATCGCCGCGTGTGTAAATGTCTGAACTATAAAAATATATCATTAATTAAACCGCATGGTCAATGGCGTACGCGCAAAAAAATTCCAAAGTAAAAAAAGCACATTTTTGGTCACTTTTTATACCATTAAAAAATGAATAAAAAGTGATCAAAAAGTCCGATCAAAACAAAAATCATACCGATAAAAACTTCAGATCACGGTGCAAAAAATGAGTCCTCATATCGCCCTGTACGTGGAAAAATAAAAAAGTTATAGGGGTGAGAAGATGACATTTTTAAACGTATACATTTTCCTGCATGTATTTACGATTTTTTCCAGAAGTGCGACAAAATCAAACCTATATAAGTAGGGTATCATATATATAATGGAGGTAGATGGTTATGTGGTAGATGGACACAAATAAGTTAACCAAGTTTAGGATAGGTTCACACTATGTCATGCCCCCATTCATTGTATCCATCACCATCCTGCCAAAAACGAGATGTTGTTGCATACTGTTAACCAAAACAGACCCCATTTTCTTCTATGGCCGAACAGAGTGACCTAGTGACTTCATACGGGACATTTGCGCTATGTCAAAAGAGCAGAGGCTGTGGTTTTGAGTCAGGTGAAGATAGGGCCTCCGCCCTGAAAAGAGTCACTAGATGATTTGGCAGTTGAAGGCAATGGGGTCCGCTGCTTCCATTAACAGTATACGTTGGCACATTTTCGGCAAGTAACAAACGTAGTATGACTCTATCCTTATACACAGTTCAAAAACGTTACGGCACTCCCTGGTGACATAAATACAGGGGATTTTATATTCATCTATACAAGTAGCAGCGACATTTCAGCCAACACACTGGGCCTTTTCTCAAGGCTAGGAGTGCTGTGAAGTTCCTGGACTGTATGTGAAGGGATCCATGATCAGGAGTAATTTCTACTGCCAACCTGGTTCTTCACATGGCTGGCAGCTCCAGTGCAGTGTAAAGAGAACAATAGAAGTAGAGGGAGGGAGTGAGGAGAAGGATTGGATAGGGAACACGTGGCAGCTATAAAGGGGGTTTGTAGTGCAGGTAACAGAGCACAATGCAGGTTCATCTTACCTGAGGAGACAAGTTTCCCACCATCCCATCCATATAATTACAGTTTTGATATTTGATCTATGGATTACAACATTTCACCTTCTACGTGGACGTAATCTATGGACACACTACTAGGTTCTCGGACTGGACTGCGTTGATTCTACCAGGGTTCAGAAACTAGAAAGAAGTGACCAGGTAAGTGTTATTGATTGATGTGAAATGCACAAGTTTATTGTGTTTTCTATGTATAGTATGTGAGTGATGTACGAATGGTGCTTGTGCACCATGTGTCCTATGTGTGAACGGCGCATGTTAGGCATGTGTCCTGGTCATGGGGAAATGTTTTACATGGATTCATGGTGTGTGCAGTGCAGTGCATCACTGGTTCAGTGGGTAGGTGGCACAGGGGCTTATGGGTCCATTCATGTGCCCAGGTGCAGAATTTCACCTTGGGCCCCATATGCAAATACTCTTCATGGCTTCCCATTTTGACTCACTGATGCAGCACTAGCAGCCAGAAGTGTTGCTTGCGTCTTTAAAGATTAAAGACACAAGCCCCATAAAACATGTTGTAACCCCCCCCCCCCCCCCCACTACCACCACCAAATCTTTTACAGGCAATGTATCGTTAAGGCTGGGTATTTACATAGCAGTTTTTGGTAATACTGCCACTGCAGTTTTTGAGCCGAAGAAATGGGATATGGCAATAAAGCCATAGTGACATCGTGAGGAATTTATTATGCAACAAGGCTTGCTTTTCAGAAGTAAATCAAAAACAAAAACGCATATTTATTTAATTTACCTTGGTCCATATTACATATTACACTAACCAGTCGTGGATGAAGGGTGTATAGGTATGCCCTTGCGTACTGGTACTTAAGGACCGAGGGTGTACCTGTATGCCCTGGTCCTGTTACCAAGGTTTAAGCTGTTCTCACAAGCGAAAAACGATTTAAACCCGGTGGGTTCTCGTTACTATGGGCAGCCAGGACCCATGGTTAATGCTGGGTACTGCGGATCAGGCTGTTGCCTGGCATTAACCCTTCAGATGCCGCAATCAACTTCAATCGTCTAAAATGTGGGTTAACCGGTTGCGGTAGCTCAGTGGAGCTGATCGGGACATCTGCGGCGACATCGGTCCCAATCAGCTGAGTGGATGGTGGGAGGGCCCTTACCTGCCTCCCCGCTGTCTGATCTGTCTTCTGCTGCTCCCAGCCAGCTAACGCTGATCAATGCTATGCTATGGCATAGCATTGATCAGTGTATGCAATCAAAAGATTACATGTTATAGCCCCCTTGATCACTTCATATACCATAAAAAAATGTATAAAAAGCAATCAAAAAGGTCCATCAAATTAAAAACTTCAGATCACCGTGCAAAAAATGAGCCATCATATAGCCCCGTATGCAGCAAAATAAAAAAGTTATAGGGGTCAGAAGATGACAGTTTTAAACATACTAATTTTGGTGCAAGTAGTAAAATAAAATAAAACTTATATACTGTATATCATGTATCCTTGTGACTGTATGGGCCTACAGACTAAAGATAAGGTGTTTTTACCGAAAATTCCACTGTGTAGAAACGGAAGCCTTCAAAATTTACAAAAATAAATTAAATAAATTCACCCTACTAATATATGTTTTGTTTTTGCAGTAGATGATGTTGTTAAATGATTGATGTAATAACAAAGTACAACTGGTGACGCAAATAACAAGCCCTCATATGGGTCTGTAGGTGCAAAATTGAAAGTGTTATAATTTTTAGAAGGGGAGGAGGATTTTTTTTTTAAATAGAAGTAATATACAACAAACAAAAATTTTGTTTTTTAAATATATCACTCAGTACCACCTAATCCTGACCATGTACATCTAATTTTTATGTGTCTAGCACCTTTATTTACTTTTTTTATTACACTTTTAATTTAGCTCACTAGTCTGAATTCCTCACTGTGCAGGTCTCCGCCCCCTCCCTCAGTATGCTGTCTTCTCACATCTCCCCTAGCATTAGCAAAACTACAACTCCCAGCATGTCCTCACTGACAGTAGCGGGACACAAGCTGACAGTGGGAGGATTTTTCCTCTAGCTGTGAGCCCTGCACTCACAGCTGTCAATCATGGAAGTATCATAGGTGATGACGCATGGACACAGCAGGACTAGTATGTGTCCAAGCAGGCAGGGGGGCAGTTGTTTGACTGGATTTTTCAGTATGAAGTACTGAAAAATTTCTAATGAAAGCAATTGCAAAACCTATTGGTTATACATGCTTTACAACATATCAAAGGTTTTTGTATCTGAAAGTGCCCATTTAATGTTCTGATGTTCTGACGGGGCTATACAGGGGCCGGAGCACCATGATATTCTGTGCCGAAATCAAGTGACACTGGTAACCGCAGTCAGCACTGTGAAGCCAGCCCTTACATGATGCTGCATATGTCATCAGGAGGCTAAGCTGTGCTGCAGTAGATGTGGCGAACGCATGGTCGGAGGGTTCAAATTCACCTGCCACCTTAAACAAACGGATGCTGAGCATTGTAGTCTGAAGGATAGCACGCAAACTGGAATAACGCTTTCTAGAAAATGGGACAGCAAAATTATGGGGGACACAGGACAGGGGCATTTACCCCTAAAGCAAGCTGGGATCCTTCACCATATCTTCTGTTTTGGGAGCAACTAGGAGCATGAGCAAAGCTTTGTGATGTCACAGATGCTGTTCGCTACCAGCGGGACCCAGCAGAGAACAGCAGCGGTGACGTCATGATGGCCCATGCTCCAACTCGGCCCATGAACAGAAGATACGGCAAAAGATTGCTGTAGAACCAGAGCATGGAACGGGACCAGGTAAGTATTGTTGTCATCAGTGTCACCTGCACTACCTGTCAGTACCAACAACTTAGTGCAGATGAAATTGATTCCTTAAAGCCTTTATACTTGTTCCCAATCGGGATTCATTTAACAGTATAGTTATTCAGTGTTGCTTTGAAAATATCCCATTTATCTTCTGTATCAGTATTTCACCTGAGTTAGACTGTGTTACAGGGGCTGTAAAGTTAGTATAGTTCATAATATAGTGCCTGTATCTATGTTTGATAGGGATCTTGCAATGTTTATTTTTTTATAGCATACAGGTTTTCCCAGGTTGCAGTACAGCCAGAGACATTACATCACTAGTCAGGTGTTGAAAGGTGCCTGTGTGCTTCAATGGGTTGAGCGACCACTGGGTTGGAGGGAGATCATTTTCCACAGAGCTGCAGGGAATTGTAGTTTCATGAACAGAACACATAGCTTAGCTGTGCTGCAATGGGTGGGGTGACTTATGTGTGTGAGGGAGAATAGTGAACTCATACTTACAAACAAGGGATCCTGGGGTTGTAGTTGGAGGGAGGGAATAGCCAACAGGAAATAGCCATTTTACAAAAAGAAATCAGCAGTGTTATGGTGCACTCACAACACAGCCAGTTGGCCCTAATAGAAGCCTGGGTCCTTCCCAGGCATGTCCATTACTGTCTGGCAGGTAAGTACTAAAGTTACTTTATGCTGGATAACCGCTTTAACCCAATTCTCGTATTGATTCAGTGTAACCATAACCGGAGTATTGTCATTTTCACTTTGTAGAACTGATGAGATCTAGTGATGACTTCTACCATTGTCTATATCAGGCTAAGTTTCTACCGTATTTATCGGCGTATAACACGCACCTTTTAGGCTGAAATTTTTAGCCTAAAGTCTATGTGCGTGTTATACGCCGATACACCCCCAGGAAAGGCAGGGGGAGAGAGGCCGTCGCTGCCCGCTTCTCTCCCCCTGCCTTTCCTGGGGTCTAGAGCCCTGCTGCCGGCACTTCTCTCCCCCTGGCTATCGGCGCCGCTGCCCGTTCTGTCCCCCTTACTATCGGTTCCGGCGCCCCATTGCCGGCGCCGATAGCCAGGGGGAGAGAAGGGGCAGCGGCACCCATTGCCGGCGCCGCTGCCCCGTTGCCTCCCCCCATCCCCGGTTGCATAATTACCTGTTGCCGGGGTCGGGTCCGCGCTGCTTCAGGCCTCCGGTGTGCGTCCCCTGCGTCGTTGCTATGTGCTGCGCGGCGCATGACGTCAGTGCGCCGCGCCGTGCATAGCAACGACGCAGGGGACGCACACCGGAGGCCTGAAGTTATGTATTATGTCTATAAGTTGTTAAGGACCTTTGGAGGTCACATGATATGTTCACATGATGTTATCACATGTTACCCAGAGAGCACCAGCTTAACACATGATCTGCAGCTTGACCTATGGGCTTCTGGCTCAGCCCCCCTTTATAAGAGGGGGAGCCATTACAATCTCTCTATTACACCAGACCTTTTCTGAGGAGCAGAGAGATCGGACATCTCAGTGCTAGTGTCCAGCTACCTGGAAGGCCTCAAATCTACAGCCACTTTCAGTAAGTCAAGTCTGTCTGCTGTCACTATCTACAGTCCAATCAAGCCAAAAGTCAATTCCAAAGTCAAGTCTATTCTAGTCAGTGTGGCTGATCTAAAGTCTATTACAAGTACAACTAGTCCCAGCAAGCTGCTAGTTCCTTCTGTGTTCCTGGCCACCTCTCTGGGATTCTGGCCTAGCTTTAAAGACTATAACAACTGTCTGACCTTAGCAAAGCCTCCGTTAAACCATAACCTGGTCTTGGATAGCGGAGATATCATTTGGGTGGTAACCGATCCCCAAAAACCACTTTGGTGTCACGAACATTGCCCCTGGAGTTAATACCATCGTGCCATATCCACCTAAACCCTTCATGCCCCATTGGACACCCTACACCATGGGTCACCACAAGTGTATAGTATAGGTGGTCAGACATCTGACTTGCTACGATGTAGTATGCCGCTTTATGTAGAAGAGAAGGAAAGCCCATTCACTTGCATTAGTACATTGCATTGAGGAACATTCTAGTTAGTGGGAGGAAAAAGCTCTATGGGAGAGATATTGGGACTCTGCTTGAACTTTGCATAGATAATAAGAGAGCATATAAAAAATAAACCTAATAAATAGTGGCAAGTGGGGCCCTGTAATTTCTGTGTACAACCCTTCTCAGGTGAAAATAGACATCAGTGTGCACAGACATCAGTGTGCCCTTTGGCAACAAGCAGCCATTCCCTGTCCATTATTGCCCAGTTAGGCCAAGCATTGCCCTTCTAGTCAAGCCACACTACGGCCTAGGCGTTTTACAAAGTTGGCAAAACATTAACAAGATGACATCTTTATTGTTGGAACCTTCACCTGACCCCAAACCCAGGTGAGTGGACTTTCACTAAATGTAATTGAGTACCCCTGGTGTATGGACAACTTAAAGCATCTGCACAGGATGTTTCCCATCATGGCTCATTTCTCATGTCTATTCTGCATTCCCTGTCATGCCTCATTTATTCATGTCTAGGCTATGCTACTGACTGATGGTCACAAAGAAGTTTAAAAGAAGTCACTACTGCTCCAGACCAGGGGGTCAGAGTGTAGTCAAGTGACAATTTACACTTCAGCAGGGGCTGAAACTGAAGAAATGAGAAAAGATTAGTCACACAACTTACATACTAAGGGCATGCTCACACCACGAGTGGAGATTCCATATGGCGGCCACCACAAAAATACTTTGGTGGTAAGACCGCGTGGCACTGCGCCATCACCATTGACAGCAATGCAGTGCTTGCAGACTTCCGCACAAAGAATAAACATGTTCTTTCTTTGCGCAGAACAATTTCAGTGGCGGAATTGTCCGCCACTGAAATTCCTCAGTGTGAACAGGTGTCGCAGAAGACTCATTCACACTGAAGTTAATGTTCACTGCGCAGAATTCTGCTCACGGAATTCCACGGGAATTACGCAGTGTGAACATAAACTAATAGTGACTACAAACCCAAACAAAAATCACCGGACTGTTAGGTATGTTCACACCTGCATATTTGGCTCGGGTATTTTTGCTCCAGATGTTCTGCTGATAAGTCAATGTCAAAATCTGCAGTAGAAAATCTGCATTATAAAATCCACTGAAGTAATCTGCACGTGTGAACATACCCTTAAAGGGAATCAGTTAGCTTTATTTATGCAAAGAGCTGCAGATACTGTTGGATAGCTGTTATGGTATAAAAGAAAACTGTACCCGGAGCTGATGGTGGTTGCCCTACTTTTGGCTTTTGATTTCCCCAAAAAATATGTCCTGGAGGCGGTGCTGATCTGCTTAAAGGATAGGAAATAAGTATGTATGATCTCGGGGGTCCCACTGCTGGGACTCCCCCGTGAGCTCTGTGCAGCACCAAGCATTCTAAACAGTGTGTTTATAACGCTGGGTTAAAGGGGTACGCCTGTGGAAAACTTTTTTTTTAAATCATCTGGTGCCAGAAAGTTAAACAGATTTGTAAATCACTTCTATTAAAAAATCTTAATCCTTCCAGTACTTTTTAGGGGCTGTATACTAAAGAGAAATCCAAAAAGAAATGCATTTCCTGTGATGTCCTGACCACAGTGCTCCCTGCTGACCTCTGCTGTCCATTTTAGAAACTGTCCAAAGAAGAAGAAAATCCCCATAGCAAACATATGCTGCTCTGGATAGCAGAGAGCACTGTGGTCAGGACATCACAGGAAATGCATTTCTTTTTGGATTTCTCTTTAGTATACAGCCCCTAAAAAGTACTGGAAGGATTAAGATTTTTTAATAGAAGTGATTTACAAATCTGTTTAACTTTCTGGCACCAGTTGATTTAAAAAAAAAAGTTTTCCACGGGAGTACCCCTTTAATGTGGCGGGAGACATGAAGTAGGAACCCAGTGCTCTAAACATACTGTTTAGAATGCTGGGTGCTGCAGGGAGATCGCGGGGGGTCAGATCAGACATCTTATCCCTAATCCTTTGGAGCTGGGAGATGGGGCAAGCAAACATTCTTTTTCTTTTTTTGGGACAATGGAAGACTTAGAAGCAATTATTTAAAATTTCAAGGTTTACAAAACCTGTTGCAATAAGTAATTTTTCTAGGTCTATAGTGAGTAATTTACCTCTTCAGATGTTTCAACAAATTTATTCTAATTAGGCTGTATAAATAAGAAATAATTTTTTTTTAAAGTGTACCTGTCAGAGCCCACAAATTTTTTTTTTTACTCAGTACCTAATCCTGACCATGTACATTGTAATTGTTATGCCTCTATCACCTATATTTATTATAAAATATAATAAATAAAATGTAATAAAAAATACCTCTTTTTCTTAGCTCACAGTGTGAGAGGTGATTAGTGTGTGGTGGGGGGGGGGGGGGGGGTGTCCCTCCCTTGTGGTGGTAGGAGGTGATTGGTGTGTGGTGGGAAGGGGGCATGTTTCTCCCTTTCGTGGGAGGTGATTGGTGTGGAGAAAAGGGGGCGTGTCCTTCCCTTGTGGTGGTGGGAGGTGATTAGTGTTGAGTGCGAATATTCTAATTTTTATCGCAAATATCGGCACTTTGCGAATCCGCGAATATTCAGTATATAGTGATATATATTCGTAATGACGAATATTAAATTTTTTTGCGAATATCGGCACTTCCAGTCAGAGGACACTGATTCCTCCCTTTTTTTAGGTGAAAGATATAATCGCGCATGCGCACTATGTGAATTTCATTACAAATTTTCACATTGGAAAGAAAAAAGAGAGCAAATATGCAAATTTTGCTAACATAGGATGAATATTCGTCCATATATTCGTGAAATATCGCAAATTCGAATATGGCCCCAGCCGCTCATCACTAGAGGTGATTGGTGTGTCTGCTTATGCAGCCTTGTTCATGAGTCATCTCTTTTTATCAACTATGTTTTTATTGGCATTTTCAAAATGTATCACCAACAATGCAACATAAGCGAGCTTAATCTGACACAGCAGTCATCTTATGAGAGGAAAGTTTTGAATCAATACAAAAAACAATACAAACAAGGGTGGGAAGGGAGGGCGGGGTCCATCAGTCATCTCTTGTCCATGACTCATGGACAAGCGTAATGCTGCTGCTGCAGGACTGGTTAGTGTCCCAGTAGGTATGGAGACCCCAACTGGTGGGATTTTTAGGAGCCGTTTTCTTTAGTAAAGGAAATCTGTCGTCAGTCTCACCTGCACAAACCTATCGGTACAGACAGGTAGTGCAGGTGAGACCTATGAGAACCATACTTACTTGATCCTGATGGATGGAATAGCATGCCGCTGCAAGATGCTGTGGTAGCCATGCTGGTTCAGTATGCCTTCAATTTTGAATAAATCCCCAACAGTGTCACCAGCAAATCCTCCCCCCCCCCCCCACACCATCACACCTCCTCCTCCACACCAGCACACCTGTGAAGTGAAAACCATTTCAGGTGACTACCTCTTGAAGCTCATCAAGAGCATGCCAAGAGTGTGCAAAGCAGTAATCAAAGCAAAAGGTGGCTACTTTGAAGAACCTAGAATATGACATATTTTCTGTTGTTTCACACTTTTTTGTTATGTATATAATTCCACATGTGTTAATTCATAGTTTTGATGCCTTCAATGTGAATCTACAATTTTCATAGTCATGAAAATAAAGAAAACTCTGAATGAGAAGGTGTCCATACTTTTGGTCTGTACTGTATAATAATGAAGGAAAAAGCGCCATCCTGATAACAGCTATCTTGTCAGCCATAGTATCAGACTACTCCTCGATAGATGTTCCACAGCAGAAACTATGTGATTAAGAAGCGTAATGCGGCCATTTTACTTCGTAGACACTTGTGACATCCAATTAATTAATAAATGTATAGAGACAGAGTGCATGGATGTACCACAACAATTAAGTTGATAATCATGGAGAAACTACTGTGGTGGTGGGGTGTGTGTTGCAGGGCAGATCTTGTTACATTAGGGGCAGATGGCATTAACCCCTTGTATTCATGACGCCAGGAAGTGGTTTAGCCTATAACCATCCGAAGGTATAACGCTGGATCCTGGGCTAGGCACAGGGGGCAATAAAGTCTTCAACGCCAAGTTACGGACAACGGTAGCTTTACTGAGGGTAGACAGTTGGTAAAGTCTATACAGTTCATTTACATTAAGGCTAGCAAGTAGAATTACCATCGTACAATAAAAGAAAAGGTAAGAGAATTTCTACATAGGTTAAATCATAAAAACGGGACAGAGCGCCTCTCAGCGAGGGCGACTGTCTCCACAGGGTCACAGCAATGCATGGAAACACATAGTCAGAACATATACCGACAACCAAACAAAAAAACGAACAAACACAACAGAATGCAATGCAAACTAAAGGCAAACAAAGGATATGTGAAACGTCTTGGATAGACCGAAGTCCATTGCAGTAGTAGGGGTAAACGTCCATGCTGCAGCCCACTCCTGCACACACCCGGAGTCGACCAAGCCCGAAAAGGCTCGCACTGTAAAGTAACCATGTAGGACTGTCCAGCAATCAGTGTGCGGTGGTCCAATCGTCCCGAAGCTTGGATGGCGGTCAGACTGGAGGGTTAAGCACCTCCACCTTCCACTGTTGGAGTAGCTTTTGGCCCTCCTCCACAGAACGAATGGTGTGTAGGTAATTTTTTAAGTGAACCAGCAAACGCACAGGGAAAACCCATTTGTAGGGTATTTTCGCTTGACGCAGCGCAGCAGTGATGGAAGAGAGGTCCCTGCGTAGCTGCAGAGTAACTGCGGAGAGGTCTGCATAGATTAGAATTTTGTGATACGGTGCTGGCAGACCCCCATTCATTCTGGAGTGGTTCATAAGTGCCACTTTTACCCTGAAGAAGCGCACCCTAGCCAATATGTCGCGGGGAACAGAGTCCGCTAAATGTCTGGGTCGAGGAACTCAGTGCGCTCTGTCCACCTCAATGTCTAGATTCGCACAATCCAACAGGGCCGCCTTGATCAAAGCTTGAACATAGGCAGTTATCTCCTGTGGAAGAACAGTTTCAGGCACTCCCTGGAGCTTGATGTTGTTGCGCCTGATTCTGTGTTTGAGGTCGGCCATCTTGGCTTTTATAAAGGTGACCTCATCCTCTACTGTATTATGTGCATCTATTAAAGAGTTATGAGATTCTGCAAGATCTCCAAACTTCCTTTCTATATGGTCCACTCTTTCCCCCAGATCAGTGATTTCGGCACGCATAGGGTTAACCCCTTAAGGACCAAGCCCATTTTGGCCTTAAGGACCAGAGCGTTTTTTGCACATCTGACCACTGTCACTTTAAACATTAATAACTCTGGAATGCTTTTAGTTATCATTCTGATTCCGAGATAGTTTTTTCGTGACATATTCTACTTTAACTTAGTGGTAAAATTTTGTGGTAACTTGCATCCTTTCTTGGTGAAAAATCCCAAAATTTGATGAAAAATTTTAAAATTTAGCATTTTTCTAACTTTGAAGCTTTCTGCTTGTAAGGAAAATGTATATTACAAATAATTTTTTTTGATTCACATATACAATATGTCTAATTTATGTTTGCATCATAAAATTGACAAGTTTTTACTTTTGGAAGACATCAGAGGGCTTCAAAGTTCAGCAGCAATTTTCCAATTTTTCACAAAATTTTCAAACTCGATATTTTTCAGGGACCAGTTCAGTTTTGAAGTGGATTTGAAGGGTCTTCATATTAGAAATACCCCATAAATGACCCCATTATAAAAACTGCACCCCCAAAGTATTCAAAATGACATTCAGTCAGTGTTTTAACCCTTTAGGTGTTTCGCAGGAATAGCAGCAAAGTGAAGGAGAAAATTCAAAATCTTCATTTTTTACACTCGCATGTTCTTGTAGACCCAATTTTTTCATTTTTGCAAGTGGTAAAAGGAGAAAATTTTTACTTGAGTTTGTAGCCCAATTTCTCTCGAGTAAGCACATACCTCATATGTCTATGTAAAGTGTTCGGCGGGCGCAGTAGAGGGCTCAGAATGGAAGGAGCGACAAGGGGATTTTGGAGAGAACATTTTTCTGAAATTGTTTTTGGGGGGCATGTGACCTTTTAGGAAGCCCCTAGGGTGTCAAAACAGCAACAAAAAAACACATGGCATACCATTTTGGAAACTAGACCCCTCGGGGAATGTAACATGGGATAAAGTGAGCCTTAATACCCCACAGGTGTTTCATGACTTTTGCAAATGTAAAAAAAATAAATAATAATTTTACCTAAAATGCTTGTTTTCCCCCAAATTTTACATTTTTAAAAAGGGTAATAGCAGAAAATACCCCCCAAAATTTGAAGCCCAATTTCTCCCGATTCAGAAAACACCCCATATGGGGGTGAAAAGTGCTCTCCTGGTGCACTACAGGTCTCAGAAGAGAAGGAGTCACATTTGGCTTTTTGGAAGCAAATTTTGCTCTGGCGGCATGCCGCATTTAGGAAGCCCCTATGGTGCCAGGACAGCAAAAAAAAAACCCACATGGCATGCTATTTTGGAAACTAGACCCCTCGGGGAACATAACAAGGGGTTAAGTGAACCTTTATACCCCACAGGTGTTTCACGACTTTTGCATATGTAAAAAAAAAATTTTTTGTTTACCTAAAATGCTTGTTTTCCCAAAATTTTTACATTTTTAAAAAGGGTAAAAGCAGAAAATAGCCCCCAAAATTTGTAACACAATTTCTCCTGAATACGGCGATACCCCATATGTGACCCTAAACTGTTGCCTTGAAATACGACAGGGCTCCAAAGTGAGAGCGCCATGCGCATTAGAGGCCTAAATTAGTGACTTGCATAGGGGTGGACATAGGGGTATTCTACGCCAGTGATTCCCAAACAGGGTGCCTCCAGCTGTTGTAAAACTCCCAGCATGCCTGGACAGTCAGTGGCTGTCTGGTAATACTGGGAGTAGTTGTTTTGCAACAGCTGGAGGCTCCGTTTTGGAAACAGTGGCGTACCAGACGTTTTTCATTTTTATTGGGGAGGGGGGCTGTGTAGGGGTATGTGTATATGTAGTGTTTTTTACTTTTTATTTTATTGTGTGTTAGTGTAGTGTTCTTAGGGTACAGTCACACGGGCGGGGGTTCACAGTAGTTTCTCGCTGGCAGTTTGAGCTGCGCCAGAAAATTTGCTGCAGATCAAACTTGCAGCCGGATACTTACTGTAAACCTCCGCCCATGTGAGTGTGCCCTGTACATTCACATTGGGGGGGGGGGACATCCAGCTGTTGCAAAACTACAACACCCAGCATGCGCTGACAGACTGTACATGCTGAGAGTTTTAGTTTTGCAACAGCTGTAGGCACACTGGTTATGTATCACTGAGTTTGTGACCTAACTCAGTGTTTCACAACCAGTGTGCCTCCAGCTGTTGCAAAACTACAACTCCCAGCATGTACGGTGCATGCTGGGAGTTGTAGTTTGCAACAGCTGGAGGCACACCGGTCGTGAAACACTGATTTAGGTAAAAAAAAAACTGAGTTTCCCAACCAGTGTGCCTTCAGCTGTTTCAAAACTACAACTCTCAGCAGTCACCGACAGCCAACGGGCATGCTGGGAGTTGTAGTTATGCAACCAGCAGATGCACCACTACAACTCCCAGCATGCACTTTAGCTGTTTGTGCAAGCTGGGGGTTGTAGTTATACAACAGCTGAAGGTACACTTTTCCATAGAAAAAATGTGCCTCCAGCTGTTGCAAAACTATAAGCTAAGCAACAGCAGGAGGCTGTCACCTCCAACTGCTGCTCCACGCCGCTGCACACAGGTCAGTCCCTTGTCGTCGCCGCCGCTCCTGGGGCCCCGATCCCAACAGGGACGCCGGGGATCGGGGTCCCCAGCTTCCGGGGTCAACTTCCCACACCCGCTCACGTCCTCCGGAAGAGGGGCGGAGCGGGAGTGACACCCGCAGCAGGTGCCCTGATTGGTCGACCGGTAAATCGGCCGATGAATAAGGGCGATCATGAGGTGGCACCAGTGCCACCTCACCCCTGCTGGCTATGGCCCCGAACAGCCTGTAATTCCGGGTCACTGGAGACCTGATTGACCCGGAATCGCTGCAGATCGCTGGACTGAATTGTCCAGCGATCTGTGGCCATCGCCGACATGGGGGGGCATAATGACCCCCCTGGGCGATATGCCGCGATACCTGCTGAACGATTTCAGCAGGCATCCGGCTTCGGTCCCCAACCGGCTAGCGGTGGGGACCGGATTTCCAACGGGCGTATGGATACGCCCTCGGTCCTTAAGGACTCGGAATGCAGGGCGTATCCATATGCCCTGTGTCCTGAAGAGGTTAATGAGCATTTGCAAAGCCTGCAGCATAGATCTGTTTTGAAGCAGGAGCATGTCTTTCATGGCAGCCTCCGTCAACGGTGCGTCTGTTACAGGTAAGGTTAGTGGGGAGTAATAAAGCACAAGGCATAACATTTTAGTGGAGGTTAGCTGAAACAGTTAACCTAATTTGTGGGAGGAGTCTGGTCCTTAAATACCCACCTGATCCATACAAGTGCTGTCGGCAGCATGCAAGGCATCATTCTGAGCTGTTGCCTGTCTAGGCCAGTGGTCACTTCCTGTTACTACATTCCCCTCCATCAGGTACAGGGGTAAAGTAAGAGCGCAGCTTGCCTGCGCCATGGTAACGTTTGTCACTACAGCAGGTATGGATGTTCACTTTGGGGGCTTGGCAGTCCAGGCAGCCATGCAGCGGGCGGCTAGCTAGGTATTACATGTGCAAGAGCCCGCTTTGTTTACTTGGTGCCATGGTTACTGGCATACATGCGGCATGTAAGTGTTGCAGAGCGGCATCTGTGCACAAGTCCTGCTTTGGGTACACTGCATACTAGTTATGGGCGCACACGCTGTCATATGAACATTGCGGAGCGGTGTGTGAGAAGTTGCCGAGCGCCGCCTTGCAATTTACTGAGGGGCATCCCCGGGGGCCGTGCAAGGTTGCCAGGGGTAACGTTCTTCAGGAAGGTGATTGATAAACATTTCTTGTTGTGCAGGTCAGGTTATCTGGTTATGTAACTTGCATAAGCTGTCCCTGTATATGGGAATGTGTCTGATGTGGTACTGCTCCTGTATACATTGTTCAAGTTGAAGGTCAGGAGTGATAGGATGTCCTTGCATATGATCCCACATGGTATTCCACATTTTCATTTTACAATGTGGCACACGTTTCCTTACAGCGTTCTGTTACGTTACCATACACGCCTATGTTTCCCTGCATTTTTCTCGCATACGGCTCACACAGGATAACACGTATTCATTTCATCCAGGTACTGACATCACTTAGCTTCCTTAGCTACATTCTACACAACTGCACCATGATTGTGTTTCCACTCAGTTGCAATAGCAGTTAACGAGCAAAACTGTACTGCCATATGTTCACACACAGTATACCACGCTTATCCGTGCTTACGTCCACACAGCATACCACGCTTATCTTTCACATAGTGTTTTGTGCTCAGGTCCACACAGTATACCATGCTTACCTTCCACATAGTGTTCCATGCTTATGTCCACACAGTATACCACGCTTGTGTTCAACACAGCATTACTCCAGGTACCTACTTGGTGTACGTGCATATGCTTCCCTAGCGGTTTAACATGTACATCTTCTTTCAATATGATGGCTTGTGGTCACGTTTTTCATGTTCTGCGCTGTCATGTTACTCTTATGTTTCTCATTGAACATGAGTAATTTTACCCCCTAACGTTCACACTACGCAAATATTCCTATAGCAGGCACATTACATAAAATTATGTATATCTTTCTGGAGCTGTAACATGGTGCATATGTGACTATGACATTTATGCTACATTCGTTCCCATGGCATGCATTACCTGAGCTGATACCGTGATTCACATTATTATATCGATATTCAGTACAAGGCGTTGATACCATAGCGTATGTACTGTGCTCGTTTTGGCATAATTGATATACTGGGCTTTGTGTTATTATAACTGATACCGTGTTACATTCCATAGCTGTGATGTGGTGCATTTTTGTCCCTATAGTGGTCATACAGTGCTTATGTTACTGTAGCTGATAATTTGCATTACATAACTAGTAACTATGCTATGTGGTACTGTTAATAATTGATAAACGGTACATTAATGTTACTTGGGGCTCATGTTACTGTAGCAGATGTACTGGGCATTTAACATTATTTTAGCTGACATATGGGCCTATGTTACTACTGCTGGTAATTTGTTTGTTACTGTGGCTTATATATATACTGTGTATTAGTGGTTAATTAGCTGTTATGTTGAACATTAATTTTGTTCAGGGCCTACGTCACTATATAAGCTCATTTACAGCGCCTTGATGCTTCCGGAGATGTTTTACGGTACTTGCGTTACTTGAAGTGATATACCATGCTTCAATGTTAACGGTTCCCTACAGTATCATATGCGTGCTGGTCCCTACAGGGTACTATGCATACGGTTCCCTACAGTGTGACATGGTGCCCTGTGGGGAAAGGTATGTATACAGTTTCTCACAGTGTGACATACATACGTTTCCATACAGTGTGACGTGCATGCCGTTCCCTTCAGGGTAATACGCATACAGTTCCTTACAGTGTATGTTTCATAGATATTGTCCCATTTTGGGTTCAGCTCTGTCATGTTTTGCTTACGTTATGTACGCTAGGTTGTCTTACCTCTTAGCTATTTATTTTTGGTGTGGTTGGAGGCTGATTGCTGTTGTTAATCCGTATAACCTCATCTTTATAGTTTCCTTTTCTGGTCTTTACACACACCTTGTTACAGCCAGTTTGATCTCACCATTCCCGGTAAACTTTAAGTCCTCACTTGCATGCCTTTTGTACATCACATGCTCCCGTGAGAGAGGCTGCCCGACAATCCTCGAGCCTTCATATTGTTTTCACTCCTTTGTACAAACGTTCTTGTCTGGGGCAGATTGTATCGTCAATCTACGAGCCTCTTGTCGTCTTTGGTTTTGTTCGTCACATACGCCCCTGTTAGAGGCAGATCGCTTATGTTATACGGCGTTTACGTTACTTCAAGTGATATACCATGCTTCAATGTTAACGGTTCCCTATAGTGGGACATACATATGGTTCCCTGCAGTATACATACAGTTACCTAGAGTGACATACATACTGTTCCCTACAGGGTACTATGCATACAGTTCCTTGCAGTGTGACATGCATACGATACATGCGGTACCATACAGTGTGACATACTTACTTTTCCCTACAGGGTAATATGCATATAGTTCCTTACAGTGTACGTTCCAAAGCTTATTGTCCCATTCTTTGGTTTCAGCACTGTCACTTTATGCTTACGTTATGTACGCTTGTCAAGTATTTTAGGCTGTGGTCATAGTATTACACTCACGTTTTCATGTGCTTAAGTCAGACATATTAGGCCTGTACCCTATACGTTCGGTGTGGTCGGAGGCTGATTGCTGTCATCAATCCATAAAGCCTCATCTATAGTTTCCTTTTTGGTCATTTTATACACCTTGTTAGTCAGTTTGATCTCGCCATTCCAAGTAAGCTTTAAGTTGTCACTCTATATGCTTTCGTACGTCTCATGCTCCCGTGAGATGGGCTGCCCGACAATCCTCGGGCCTTCATATTGTCATTCCTTTGTACATTGCAAACTTTCTTGTTTCTTGTCGTCTTTTGTTTGTGTACGTCACATACACCCCTGTTAGAGGCAGATTGCTTGACAATCAACGAGCCTCATGTTGTTTCCGTTTCTGCGTTACATACGACCTCTGTCTGAGGCAGATTGCACTGTCAGTCCACGAGCCTCATGTTGTCGTCATCTCTATCTTCCTCTTATGTTCACTATGCCTCTGATTGTGGTCTTAGCTGTACACGTCTTAGTGTTAAGTTCTTTGGTGTGGATGTAGCTTCTGGGCCTTTTGTTGCATGTTTGTCTTGTCAAACCTGTACCTGTTGGTATATTTGCCCATATTGGTCTTTGTAACCTGCTGGTCATGTATATTTTCTTTTGCGATAAGCCTCAGGGCGTAGCAGTAATTATCATCTTTATGCCTGCAAGTATGAGGATACTGCCTTACTGGTACACAAAACCTCAGGTTAAGTATGTTATGTTCTTTTATGTTTTGTCTATGGGGGTCTTTCTTCTGTTGTCACTTATGTATAGCATGGTTCAATAGGAATACTTATGTGTAGCACGGGACACATGCAAATTATTATTTTTTCTTCTCTCCATGCACTACCTATCTAAAGACCTACTGATGTCTGTGTTTTGGCCACTAATCAATCTAACCGAATCATTGTACCTTCTGTCTATCTAGCAATTCTCCAACATTTCATATCTCTGTCACTTGGGTTACCTCTATCCATGTGCACCCTGGTAGTACCATTCTGGTAGGCGCTATGCGTCCAGTAGTGCCAAGTGGTATATCCAGAATTCCTTCTTGGTTTCGGCTCCATAACAGCTGAGCCAGCTTCTGGGTAGGGGCTTATTGGTCAGTTATCACTTAGATGTTAAGTAATTTAGGGCACTTTTATCGCTCCGTTCCATTGACACGTTCCAACCCCCGGCTGTTAACTGGAGCATTTTGTCTATTTCGGGTTCATATGAAGTAGGTTATACTTAACCATTAATTCATGCATTACCTAACTGATGTATTTTTGCCCCCTTTCTATAGGATACCCTTCACGGTCGGCCAGGCACACCCCAGGCCGAATTATCCATGCAAATGGTACTCTACTTACAGTACATATAAGAATCTGACCACAAGTGGAGGTTAGCTGAAACAGTTAACCTAATTTGTGGGAGGAGTCTGGTCCTTAAATACCCACCTCATCCATACAGGTGCTGTCGACAGCATGCAAGGCATCCCCACCCTCCCTCCCCTTTTTTTTTTTTCTCCCCTACAGTTACACTCAGGGTATCCCCTTTTCTATAGGATACCCTTCACAGCCGGCCAGGCACACCCCAGGCCGAATTATCCATGCAAATGGTACCCTACTTACGGTACATATAAGAATCCGACCACAAATGCCTTGTGCTTTACATAGTTACATAGTTAGTACGGTCGAAAAAAGACATATGTTCATCAAGTTCAACCAGGGAATTAAGGGGTAGGGGTGTGGCGCGATATTGGGGAAGGGATGAGATTTTATATTTCTTCATAAGCATTAATCTTATTTTGTTCCAGGAATGTATCTAATCCTGTTTTAAAGCAGTTAATTGTTCCTGCTGTGACCAGTTCCTGAGGTAGACTGTTCCATAAATTCACAGTCCTCACGGTAAAGAAGGCGTGTCGCCCCTTGAGACTAAACTTTTTTTCTTCTCCAGACGGAGGAAGTGCCCCCTCGTCCTTTGGGGGGGTTTAACCTGGAACAGTTTTTCTCCATATTTTTTGTATGGGCCATTAATATACTTATATACGTTTATCATATCCCCCCTTAAACGTCTCTTCTCAAGACTAAACAATTGTAACTCCTTTAATCGCTCCTCATAGCTAAGATGTTCCATGCCCCATATTAGTTTAGTCGCGCGTCTCTGCACCCTTTGCAACTCCGCAGTGTCCCTTTTATGGACAGGTGCCCAAAACTGAACAGCATATTCCAGGTGAGGCTGTACCAATGCTTTATAAAGGGGGAGTATTATGTCCCTGTCCCTTGAGTCCATGCCTCTTTTGATACATGACAATATCCTGCCGGCTTTGGAAGCAGCAGCCTGACATTGCATGCTATTCTGTAGTCTGTGATCTACAAGTACACCCAGATCCTTCTCTACTAGTGCCAGTTTAATCCCCCCTAAGACATGACGCATGCAGGTTATTAGTACCCAGATGCATAACTTTACATTTATCCACATTGAACCTCATTTGCCAAGTGGATGCCCAGACACTTAGTCTATCCAAGTCATCTTGTAACTTATGCACATCCTCTATAGACTGTACTGTGCTACAAAGCTTGGTGTCATCTGCAAAGATAGAAACAGAGCTGTTAATACCATCCTCTATATCATTGATAAATAAATTAAACAGCGGTCCCAGTACTGAACCTTGGGGTACACCACTAATAACCGGGGACCAATCAGAGTACGAATCGTTGACCACCACTCTCTGGGTACGATCCATGAGCCAGTGTTCAATCCAGTTACAAACTAAAATTTCCAAACCCAAAGACCTTAACTTACCTGTCAGACGTCTATGAGGGACAGTATCAAACGCTTTAGCAAAATCCAGAAACACTATATCCACAGCCATTCCTCTGTCATGGCTTCTACTCACCTCTTCATAAAAGCAAATTAGATTGGTTTGACAACTTGATAAACCCATGCTGGTTATCACTTATAATACAATTATCCCCTATGTATTCCTGTATGTAATCCCTTATAAGTCCTTCAAACAATTTACCCACAATGCACGTTAAACTTACCAGTCTATAGTTTCCTGGGGAAGACCTAGAGCCCTTCTTGAAGATTGGCACCACATTCGCCTTGCGCCAGTCCCTTGGCACAATACCAGACACCAGAGAATCTCTAAATATCATGAACAGGGGTACAGATATTACTGAACTTACCTCTCTAAGAACTCTTGGGTGTAGTCCATCCGGTCCTGGGGATTTGCTTACATTTATATCACTTAACTTACCTTGTACCATCTCTACATTAAGCCAGTTCAGTACATTACATGATGTGTTACCAGCACTGACCTGGCCAATGTCAGCTCCTTCTTCCATAGTGTATACAGAACTAAAGAACCCATTCAGTAGCTCTGCCTTCTCTTGATCGCCTGTGACAACCTCCCCATTATCATTATTAAGGGGTCCTACATGCTCTGTCCTTGGTTTTTTTGCATTTATATATCTAAAAAAATATTTAGGATTAGTTTTGCTTTCTTTGGTCACCTGTCTCTCATTTTGAATTTTTGCTATTTTTATTACATTTTTACAGATTTTATTAAGCTCCTTGTACTGTTTAAATGTTAAAGCTGACCCATCAGATTTGTATTTTTTGAAGGCTATTTTTTTGTTGTTTATTGCTCTTTTAACATCATGTGTCAGCCATGTAGGATTTAGTTTTAATCGTTTATATTTGTTCCCCTTTGGTATATATTTAGCTGTATAGTTAATTTAAAGATGTCCCATTTACCTTCTGTATCAGTATTTGAGAACACCTCCCCCCAGTCTATGTCCTGTAGTGCAGCTCTCAGCCCAGGGAAATTTGCCTTTTTAAAGTTATATGTTTTTGCCTTCCCCGCCTGTCTTTGTTTTCTACATTTTAAGTCAAAAGTAACTATATTGTGGTCGCTATTACCAAGGTTTTCCCGCACAGTTACATTACCAACCAGCTCTGCGTTGTTGGAAATGATCAGATCCAACAAGGCATCACTTCTTGTTGGGTCCTCCACAAACTGGCCCATAAAATTATCCTGCAATAAATTTAGGAATTGTCGCCCCTTTGTAGTTTTAGCCAACCCCGGACCCCAATCTATATCTGGATAGTTAAAATCTCCCATTATTACCACTGTACCTGCCCGGGCGGCCCTCTCTATTTGTTTATGAAGCCGAACTTCTATCTCTTCAGTGATATTAGGGGGTCTGTAGATTACACCAAATACTATTTTTTTCAGTATTTCCCTCCTTTTGTAATTCTACCCACAATGATTCCACATCCTCAGAATCACACACTATGGCATCGTTCACACTGACTTTCATACTACGTCTTACAGACAGACTCCACCACCTTTTCTGTTCATTCTATCCTTGCGAAACAATGTAAACCCCTGCAGATTGACAGCCCAGTCATGCGAGGAGTCCAGCCATGTCTCAGTGACCCCAACTATATCAATATGTTCCTCCAGTATCAAGGGTTTACTTTATTACTCCACATACCCCCTCCGCCATTATCCCTCTCCCCCTCCATCTAAATGCCTTGTCCTCCGTCCCATACAGTCCCCCTTCTGTCCCATACAGTCTCCCCTCCGGCCCATACAGTTGTTTTTAACTTTTTTGTTTTACCTGGTGTCCTGCGGTCCCGTTGCCTGCTCCTTCACGCAGCGCGTCCCGTTCGGTGGGGCCGCACTGACGTGTGACGTCCTCCTGCGCTGTGCGGCAACTCTGTGCAACGTCAGGGGAGGTCACACGTCTCCCCGGCAAACACGCAGCTCACTTACAGTAGTACAATGCATGGCCGGCAACCCCATTGCGTACCCCTGGTTGAGAACCCAGGCTCTAGATTGTCTACAGTAGCAAGGTCAGCCTGTAGTTGAGAGGAGGGTGAAAGGCAGCCCTCCTCCAGACGCTGCTTGAGCAGGCTGTGAGAGGGAGACAAAGCCACTGAGTGCTGAGGAGCTGTGAGGGGAGATCTGGGTTCACTCACTGCGAGTCCTGTGGCAGCGGAATGTGGAGAATGGCGTGGGCCATGAAGACCAGCCGGCGAGACACAGTCCCCCCCCCCCCCCCCTCTTTGCCGACAGAGCAGGGTCAGATGTCGCTCTGTGGACGGTTGTGACAGGTGAGTGGTGCTGTGACTCAGGAGAGGATGTGCGGCCAGGCCATGCACCGCGGCCCCTCCGGCGGCCGTCTTGGGAATCCTCCGGTCACCTTGTAAAGTGAAATCACCTGATGAGCCGCCTTTTTCCTCGTAGTGGGCATTGCTAAGCGGCTCCGCCACCGTCTGTATAAAAATCTGGGTGCTTAATTCTTCGCTGTGGACAGTGCTAAAGCCGGAGCTCAGAGCTCACACGTGCATACAGCTAGGCAGCCAGACCACGCCCCCCAAGTCTATACAGTTCAGCCAGGGCCCAAGGAGGTGACCAGTGACGCAGAGACCTTAAGGGCTTGCTGGGACTTGTAGTAAGGCTGGACAATTGAATGCAGACCACGCTGACTTGACAGATGACAGGGACTGACTTGACTCATAAAGCTGTGACTTTAGCTTACTTGAAGGCCTCCAACACTCTGGACACACCCACTAGGCACGGCTGCACTGGACCTCAGCTTAGCAGAAGAGCAGAGCTCAAAGAGAGAAGCTAGCTCCACCCAGGATTTATATGGGGGAGACTAGCAGGGAGCCTATAGGTCACTCTTGGGATCACCTGGTCACTGGCATCTCCTGGGCAACAATCACATGGTATAACTCTTAAAGGAACATTAAATATTATAACACTTTACATGTTTACATATTTACAATGAAGAAACAAGTGCAGGGGGCCTTGAGGACCTTGAAGGAAGCTGCCTGACATAACAGCAGGAGCACGGGGTAACACCTCCCGTACTGGGCCACCACAAACTCCCCCTCTTAATTAAAGTAGTCCTTGACGTCCAGGAGGGGGGAGAACTGAAGTGGGCACTGAGGCCTAGTGACAGTTCCTGGGCATTTATGCACAATGTCCTTCTCAGGTCTGGATTACAAAACAAGATAAGGATGAGTCCATGTGGCATTGTGAATGTCCATACATGCTCTTTAACCCCTTAAGGACGCAGGACGTAAATGTACGTCCTGGTGAGGTGGTACTTAACGCACCAGGACGTACATTTACGTCCTATGCATAACCGCGGGCATCGGAGCGATGCCCGTGTCATGCGCGGCTGATCCCAGCTGCTGATCGCAGCCAGGGACCCACCGGCAATGGCCGATGCCCGCGATCTCGCGGGCGTCCGCCATTAACCCCTCAAATGCTGGGATCAATGCAGATCCCGGCATCTGCGGCAGTGCGCGATTTGAATGAATGATCGGATCGCCCGCAGCGCTGCTGCGGGGATCCGATCATTCATAACGCCGCACGGAGGTCCCCTCTCCTTCCTCCGTCCGGCTCCCGGCGTCTCCTGCTCTGGTCTGTGATCGAGCAGACCAGAGCAGAAGATGACCGAAAACACTGATATGTTCTATGTCCTATACATAGTACAGATCAGTATTAGCAATCATGGTATTGCTATGAATAATCCCCTATGGGGACTATTCAAGTGTAAAAAAATGGAAAGTAAAAAAAGTGAAAAATCCCCTCCCCCAATAAAGTAAAACGTCCGTTTTTTCCTATTTTACCCCCCAAAAAGCGTAAAAAAAAATTTTTATAGACATATTTGGTATCGCCGCGTGCGTAAATGTCCGAACTATTAAAATAAAATGTTAATGATCCCGTACGGTGAACGGCATGAACGAAAAAAAAATAAAAATGTCCAAAATTCCTACTTTTTTTTATACATTTTATAAAAAAAAATTTATAAAAAATGTATTTTTTTTTATATGCAAATGTGGTATCAAAAAAAAGTACAGATCATGGCGCAAAAAATGAGCCCCCAGACCGCCGCTTATACAGAAAAATAAAGTTAGAGGTCATCAAAATAAAAGGATTATAAACGTACTAATTTGGTTAAAAAGTTTGTGATTTTTTTTTTTTAAGCGCAACAATAATATAAAAGTATGTAATAATGGGTATCATTTTAATCGTATTGACCCTCAGAATAAAGAACACACGTCATTTTTACCATAAATTGTACGGCGTGAAAACGAAACCTTCCAAAATTAGCAAAATTGCGTTTTTCGTTTTAATTTCCCCACAAAAATAGTGTTTTTTGGTTGCGCCATACATTTTATGATATGAGTGATGTCATTACAAAGGACAACTGGTCGCGCAAAAAACAAGCCCTCATACTAGTCTGTGGATGAAAATATAAAAGAGTTATGATTTTTAGAAGGCGAGGAGGAAAAAATGAAAACGTAAAAATTAAATTGTCTGAGTCCTTAAGGCCAAAATGGGCTGAGTCCTTAAGGGGTTAAACATGTGGGGTTAATTTGACTTTGGAACTGCTTTATGAAGACACTCAAGACAATAATATACATATCAATATAAATAGAATCACAAATTGGTCTGCCGGAGGCTATCTACCCAATCACTTAGCTGCTGGGGCCCTCGGTTCTCAACTCTTCTCCCTAGAATTCAATATATGTTGTTACACTGTACAACAGTGTTACCTTTACATTTATCAATTCTGTTGCTCTACGTGCTTTATCTAGCTATCAGGTGAATCCTCTGGCCAGTAGAGTACCCTGTACATGTGGACAGGAAAGAAAACATTAGACACATAACTGTATATATTTAAAACTTGTGGACTGGGGCGACAAATAATGTTACAGTCCTATCTTAACTATTTGCATATGTGTGGACTACTTTTACCTACTTTTTTTTTTTAACTGACTATGTGTGGTACATAACTTTACGTTATGAGTTAATCTTTGTACCTGGCGGGAATTTATCATGGCGGTGAGGTAATGGCTACGCTTCTCCCTACTCGGTCAGGATACCTCCCATATAAATCACCATGAAGAAACGACACTATACCTTTAGACATCCCTGTACAAACATATTATACACATTTTATTACAGCACACCATAACCATTATAGTACACAAATAGAAGTATTTACTTGTGCAAAGGTAATGAGCAAAAATATAATACTCTAACGGTGTATATTTTCATTGTACCACTCCACAGTCCTGGTGCATTTTAGAGTTCTTAGTAAAGAATCACGGCTAGAAGCCGGGCACATACACTTACGCAATTGGTTGCAAATAAACGTTTGACAAGTTCGTCAGGCACTTTTATTAAACGTTGCATAACCCTATATATATTCAGAATTATCACGGGTAGATTTCCCTAACTTGGAAACTTGCCATCCCAGCCTCGCCAGACATACTGCTTCCGAAGCTGGGACAAGTAATGAGGTTCACGGGACTGTGCCCCCTTCATGGGGCTCACGCAGGTGTTCCAGTTCACTCGTGACAAGGTGGACTCTGCAATGGTGGGGCTGATGGTAACCACCAGTAGAAACGCAGCAACTTGAGCCACTGGGAGAACCACGGCTGGTGCCTGTTGGGCCGGCTAAACCTCCTCTTTGGGAGTAGGCCGAGGCACTTCATTTGGTGCCTGCTGGTTAGGCCAAACACCTCGACAATAGGAGTAGGCCTGAGCACATCTGTAGATGACTGGACAGTCAGAACTGAGGGATGGGGCTTCCCTGGCAGGGGAAGAAGGTGCACCCTCATATATTGTATCGGTCCAGGCTCATCGCCAAACAACCACTTAGGTAATGGTGGTGACCAGGGACATACAGCCTGGGAGGTTTGCTCTGGGCAAGGGGTAGAAGGAGGGGGTAGAGAAAGCGGCCTCAGCCGGGGTACTCACTTCTGACTCCTCGTGTGGATCTCGGCCCAGGACCCCCAGGTCCGGTGGTGAGGGGACAGCCTCACCGGCGATGATGCACTAAAAGATGCTGGCGTTCCCTCCTCTTGGGTTGGTGGCCAGTCTCCATCATTCTCGGGCAGCGGGACGTGGTAGCAGGCCTCTTTGGCCCCGATGGAGATACGCTGTAGACTATCTGCCAGCTCCTGAAACATTTGCGCTGCAAAAACTTTCCGGGCCTCCGGCGCCATCTTGGTACTCTCTACATGTGTGTATGCCTATTATGCAATGGCGCTGCTCATTTTATGCAGGGCTTCGGGAAAATGGCTTCCGTTCCCCCGGGAACAAGGGGCAGAGCTTCACAGTTCCACTTCGGCATCGATGCAACATGGTTTCCACGCCCAGGGGCGGGACGCTGACCAGTGCGGGACATTTTCGCGTGCTTCTCCAGCACATCTTTAACCCTTGCAGGTACAGCCAATACTTGGCAATGTAACTTAGTTTCTGATCTGATCTTGCACATGGTTTTCACGACTTCCATACTGTTCCAAATAGCAGGCAACAAACTTTTCTTCACCTCCCCCTCTATTTCACAAGCGCCTCGGGTAAAACACATTTCATAGACAGTCACTTTTTGGCGAAGACTTAAATCGCATTGGCATTTGGTTTTGACAGACAATATTGGACACAGTTCAGACTTGTGGCATAAGGCACACACCCATATCCTGTTTGTGACGCCAAAAGTTGTGGTGGCGAGGTGTGTGGTGCAGGCCAGATGTTATCCTAGGGGCAGATGGCATTAACCCCTTGTATTCATGACGCGCAGGCGTGGTTTAGCCTATAACTACCCGAAGATATACCGCTGGATCCTGGGCTAGGCATGGGGGCAATAAAGACTCCGACGCAAAGTTACGGACAAGTAGCTTTTCCGAGAGTAGACAGATGGTAAAGTCTATACAGTTCCGCCAGGGCCCAAGGAGTTGACCAGTGACGCAGAGACCTTAAGGGCTTACTGGGACTTGTAGTAAGACTGGACAATTGAATGCAGACAAAGCTGACTTGACAGATGACCGGAACTGACTTGACTTGACTCAAACTGTGACTTTAGCTTACTTGACTTGATGGTGGCTGCAGGACTTGACTTTGAGATCTCCAACACTCTGGGCACGACTTCACTGGACCTCAGCTTAGCAGAAGAGCAGAGCTCAAATAGAGAGAAGCTGCCTGACAGGACAGGAGCACAGGGTAACACCTCCCATACTGGGCTACCACACTAAGTTGGTAGACATTAGTTCCATCCAATTAATTGATAACCGCGTAAGGTCAGATGTTCCACAGCTATAGATTAGTGATCATGCCTTGCCTGTTAAAATCATGGGCCATAGTAACATCTAGTTAATATCTATATAGGGGCAGAGTTTCACAAGTTCCATGGTATCAAATTATTCAAGCAGCAGCTACGAAGGCTGTGTTAACACTTACACATTTTTTATTGCAATTATTGAATATAAAGTTAGGAATGGATCTGAAAAGAGAAATCCCAGTCTTTCCTTTATATGTGGGCTCCATTTATACGCTGTTCCTGGCTTTGTAATGAATAACTGCAATTTAAAAACCTGAACGTGTGAACACAGCCTAAGTCCATAAGCAGTGGTGACATCCAATTTATTGGTAATTGTGTAGAAGCAGGACTTGTACACATTGCACAGCACAGAGTAACATGATGTACCTGGTAATTTCATAAACAGTGACATTAAAGGGGACAATTGAATGCAGACCATGCTGACTTGACAGGTACTGACTTGACTTGACTCATAAAGCTGTGACTTGATGGTGGCTGCAGGACTTGACTTTGAGGTCTCCAACACTCTGGATACACACACTAGGCACGACTGCACTGGACATCAGCAGGAAGCAAGAGCTCAGAGAGAAGCTCCACCCAGGGCTTATATGGGGGAGACTAACAGGGACATCCAATCTATTAGTAAATGTGTAGAAGCAGGATTCAGTGACATTAAAGGGATACTTTAAAATCATCTGGTGCCAAAAAGTTATACAGATTTGTAAATTACTTCTAATTAAAATTGTAATCCTTCTTCTAGGATTTATCAGCAGCTGTATGCTAAACAGGAAGTTGTGTAGTTTTTTTCTGCCTGACCACAGGGCTCTCTGCTGACACCCCTTTCCATGTCAGGAACTGTCCCAGCAGGGGAGGTTTTCTGTGGGGATTTGCTCCGGCTCTGCCTGACATGGACAGAGGTCTCAGCAGAGAGCACTGTGGACACTGGAAAGAACTACACAACTTCATCTGAAGTTTACAGCTTGAAAAGTATTGGAAGGATTAAGATTTTTAAATGGAAGTAATTAACAATTCTGTTTAACTTTTTGGCACCAGTTGATTTATAAAAACTTAGTTTTTCACCTGAGTACCCCTTTAAAAAAACATCACTATCTAATAGCAATGACATCCAAAAGCAGAATTCCTATACAGTATGTTCCACCATACTCAATGAAAACATATCTGTGAATTTCATAAGCGATCATGACATTACTTTATAACTGTATAGCAGCAGAATTCATAGATGTTCTGCAGTCACTGTGCAGTTGATCTTGAAGCAACCATTGACTTAATCAACCGTAAGGCCATGTTCACACACCAAAATTCTGCATGGAATGTCCACATGGAAATTCCTCCACAGCAGAGTCTCGTTGAATTCAACGGGATTCTGCTCTGCATTTTCCGGCACGGAAATTCTGTTTTCCCTGTCCGCAGAAAGAATGAACCTGTTCATTCTTTCTGCAGACACCACACAGAATGCATAGCAGTCTATAAGACGGCACATTCTGCAGAATGTCCGCGCAGTCTGCAGAATGTCCGCACAGAGATTTTCACAGGAAGTTGTCCCAAGCGCACACAATTTATATCCACCCATTCAATCCTCCAATAGGGACTCCATTAGGAATTGATTGACTAGGGGTCATCCAAAAGGATTTTCTTAAAGCATGTGGTCAATGCTTCCAAATTTCCAGTCTTACAGATCTTAGAAAAAATAGGAGAAATAGTTATTCAACTACCATTATTTGATTCTGAATAGTGACCTCCTCAGTATATTGCCCCTCTTGTGCGCATTATAGTGTAGTCACTGACTGCCTTTCCAGTCTTCCCCACTTTGTACCTTTAAGGGTACTTTCAACAAAAAAGGACCCTCAAATCCACTTCAAACTTAACTGGTCCCTGAAAAATTCAGATATTGAAATTTTTGTGAACATTTTGAAAATTGCTGCCATATTTTGAAGCACTTTGATGTCTTCATACAGTAAAACACGTCAACTTTATGATGCCAACATAAAGTAGACATATTGTATTTGTGAATCAATATATAATGTATTTGAAATATCCATTTTCCTTACAAGCAGAGAGTTTCAAAGTTAGAAAAATGCTAAATTTTCTAAATGTTATAAAAAATTTATAAAAAATAAATAAGATACTGAGAGATATTTGAATGATTGTGTTTATTAATATATGAATAAAATCGTGCTGTGTGTGGTGTCTGCAGGGCCCATGTATACCGTATTTATCGGGGTATACCACGCACCGGCCTATAACACGCACCCTCATTTTACCAAGGATATTTGGGGTAAAAAAAGTATTTTACCCAAATATCCGTGGTAAAATGAGGGTGCGTGTGTGCGCGTGTATACCCCGATACATCTCCAGGAAAGGCAGGGGGAGAGAGGCCGTCGCTGCCCGCTTCTCTCCCCCTGCCTTTCCTGGGGTCTAGAGCCCTGCTGCCGGCCCTTCTCTCCCCCGATAGCCAGGGGGATAGAAGCGGCGCCGACAGCCAGGGGGAGTGAAGGGGCAGCGGCGCCGCTGCCCCGTTGCCTCCCCCCATCCCCGGCGGCATAATTACCTGGGTCTGGTCCGCGCTGCTGCAGGCCTCCGGCGTGCGTCCCCTGCGTCGTTGCTATGCACGGCGCGGCGCACTGACGTCATGCGCCGCGCCGTGCAGCGCATAGCAACGACGAAGGGGACGCACGCCGGAGGCCTGCAGCAGCGCGGACCCGACTCAGGTAATTATGCCACCGGGGATGGGGGAGGCAACGGGGCAGCGGCGCCCTTCACTCCCCCTGGCTATCGGCACCGGTACCGATAGTCGGGGGACAGAACGGGCAGCGGCACCGATAGCCAGGGGGTGAGAAGGGCCGGCAGCAGGGCTCTAGACCCCAGGGAAGGCAGGGGGAGAGAAGCGGGCAGCGACGGCCTCTCTCCTCCTGCCTTTCCTGGGGCGGTATCGGCGTATAACACGCACATAGACTTTAGGCTAAAAATTTTAGCCTAAAAAGTGCGTGTTATACACCGATAAATACGGTACTTTTATATCGTATATGCGGCTAAGATGCTTGATGTGGAAATGTAATCTCAATACTGTCTAGATGCGTTTCGAGACCCTTTTGGCCTTTTTTTCAATAGCTATTTTATTTATAAAATTTTTATTAAATTCCTACACTCCTCACACAGAATCTAGCTTGAGAACGGTAACTTTCTCCTTTATCCTTTCATTATATTGAGGTTGTATAGGGTACACAACCTTTTACCTGTACTCGTTAGAATCTGTATTCATATCTGTTCAGCTACCTATTCCTTCTTATTCCCATTAAAGTAGAATGTCACGAAAAAACACTCTTGGAATCAGATTAAAAGGTAAAAGCATCCCAAAGTTATTAATGAATAAAGTGAGTGGTCAGAATTGCAAAAAAGCGCTAAGTCCTTATAGGGATACTCAGAGGAACTAAACCCATAGCCCATCCTTTCCCTCTCACCAACCTATGTATTTGTCTAAATATCATTCATTAGCTATATACAGCAGTTTCCCTATTTCAGCTGTCACTTACAGGCAGGAAATGAGAGAAAAATGTAATTCTCAAATCCACCTTGTCTTGGTGTAAACCCCTCACTGAGACAAGCCCCCACCCTTCAGGACAACACCACCTGATTTCTGTCTGACTTCTGTTTGGTCTTGAGCTCTGGCTGTACAGCCATATCTCCCCTCTGTTACGCCGAGCGCTCCGGGTCCCCGCTCCTCCCCGGAGCGCTCGCTACACTCTCGCTACTGCAGCGCCCCGGTCAGATCCACTGACCCGGTGCGCTGCGATACCGCCTCCAGCCGGGATGCGATTCGCGATGCGGGTGGCGCCCGCTCGCGATGCGCACCCCGGCTCCCGTACCTGACTCGCTCTCCGTCGGTCCTGTCCCGGCGCGCGCGGCCCCGCTCCCTAGGGCGCGCGCGCGCCGGGTCTCTGCGATTTAAAGGGCCACTGCGCCGCTGATTGGCGCAGTGGTTCTAATCAGTGTGTTCACCTGTGCACTCCCTATGTATACCTCACTTCCCCTGCACTCCCTCGCCGGTTCTTGTTGCCATTGTGCCAGTGAAAGCGTTTCCTTGTGTGTTCCTAGCCTGTGTTCCAGACCTCCTGCCGTTGCCCCTGACTACGATCCTTGCTGCCTGCCCCGACCTTCTGCTACGTCCGACCTTGCTTCTGTCTACTCCCTTGTACCGCGCCTATCTTCAGCAGTCAGAGAGGTTGAGCCGTTGCTAGTGGATACGACCTGGTCACTACCGCCGCAGCAAGACCATCCCGCTTTGCGGCGGGCTCTGGTGAACACCAGTAGTGACTTAGAACCGGTCCACTAGCACGGTCCACGCCAATCCCTCTCTGGCACAGAGGATCCACCTCCTGCCAGCCGGCATCGTGACACCCTCCCCCTCCGCTCCCTATGTGAGAGCTTGTGAGCTGTGAGAGAAAAGCAGTGAAGATTCATAGTCACAACTGAGCAAATAGCTGCATTTTTTTTCTACTGAATATCTAATCACTGACTTCTGCAATTCAGAGCACAGGAGGATTTATTGCTGAAGGAAGGATAGTCTGAAAGAAAAGACATGTACAGTGTGTGTGAGCTGCAGTGTTGTAAGCATGCACACGGATAGTGAAAGCAGTTGGCTGGCAGCCATTACACAGAGCTTCACTGACTTCAACTGAGTTGTAGTTTGTGCTGCAAACAAGGAAAAAGTATTTAGGAGACATCAGGTGTCAAAGGAGCTGTGAAAACCACATGAATAACTACATGGGACACAGAACAGGTATTTTGGAGGCTTTGGGTCATTATTTTTCTTAACTTCCCTGGAGTAACCCTTTAAGGTAAAAATGGGCTGAGTCCCTAAGGGGTTAAGGTATTCATCTAGGAGTACAATGATCATTTTGGTAGAAACTAAATTGAAATGGTTCCAACAGATTTAAACTAAAAAGGGCAAACATAATAGCATATATAATATCAGTAAAAAAAAATAATATTCTAAAGCAGAATGATGGATCCTGAAACAGTCTTGGATACAAAGGCCATGCTTGAAGGGGCATGTGTCACACTGACAAATTGTGTCACTGAAACACAAGGTAACCATTAACCCGTTCTGGACATAGGGCGTAAAGGTATGCCCTTGCCGCCTGACACTTAACACACCAGGGAGTGTGACACCCAGGAGGATTAAAGGGGTATTCTGGCTTTATACATCTTGATCGCAGGGCCCACAATCTCAATGCAGCACAGAATGCCGGGTGCTGCACAGAGCTCGCGTGGGTGCCAGTGGCGGATAGGGCAAAAGATGTATACCCCTTAGGATAAGTTTCCACTTGTTTTTTTTCTCTGGCAGTTTTTGGAAAACTGCCACTGCAGCCAAGCCAGAAGTGTATTCAAAAGGAATAGGACGTATAATGGAAGGACTTACACTTCTCCTCCCTTATGGATCCACTTCTGACTTTGGCTCAAAAAACTGCAGTGGTAGTTTTCCAAAAACTGCCAGAAAAAAAAAGTGGAAACTTAGCCTTAAAGTGACTTTGAAGCGAGTGCAGGAGCTGCACTCTCTTCAGAGCAATCAGTGTTGGCTACTGTCAGTGGGGAGTGGCGATCCCGCCGCTGCCCATCATTAATCCCTTAGACACTTTGATGAATGCCGATCAAGGCATCTAAAGTGAAAGTAATACATGCCGGTTGGCTCAGCGGAGCTTATCGGACCCCTGTAATTACAGGAGTTCAATAAGCTAAGATTAGATAAAATATCGTTTTAATCGCATTAACCTACAACATTAATAGAACTTGCTATTTTTACCATAAAGTGCACTATGTAAAATCAAAACCATCAAAATTTGCACAATTGCGATTTTCTTTTCCATTTCCCCCCACAAATATACATTTGTAATGGTTTCTCCGTACATTTTATGGTAAAATAAAAGGTGTCATCACAAAGTACAACTGGTCGCGCCAAAAACAAGCCTCGGTCTGTAGATGGAAAAATTTAAAGTTTTGGCTCTCAAGTCGAGGAGGGGAAAAAAAGAAATGCAAAAATGAAAACTACCTTTGTCCTCAAGGCCAAAATGGGCTGTGTCCTTAAGAGGTTAATATATGTAAAACTCCTTTTTAAAATGTGTCCATAGCCTTTAAAGCTCGGTCCACACAATGTATTTGTACTTTCAGAAAAATACAACACAGGTTTCTACCATGTGTCTCATACCACTTTTTGGGGGCTTTGTTTTCCCACAGAATATGTGTGACATTCCAAAAAAAGGCATCAATCACTGTAGTGTCCATATGTCACCAATCTCTCATCACTAACCATAATATATATAATATATTGGGTTTTTCTTTTGTAACAGATAATTAACCATATTAATATAGAACTTGCTATGTTATTTGTACATGTGTTGCTTTAATAATTAACTCTTCTCTTAATTATAAATGTATAGGGAACGAACGCAGTTGTCACCCCTTTCAGTAGAATCTGATCGGAGTACACAACCTACAAGATGGAGACAAATGAAGCTCCCTCTATATTGACTGACGAAAAAATGGACAACAACACTAGAAAGATCCGTCTGAAACGGGAGCTCGGCCTGATAAGTGCTGTGTCAATGATAACTGGTGCAATGATTGGCTCTGGGATCTTCATGTCTCCTCAATGGGTCCTGTATTACATGGGGAGTCCTGGGGCTAGTCTCCTAATATGGGCAGCTTGTGGCCTCCTGGCTATGCTAGGAGCTCTATCCTATGCTGAACTTGGAACTGTCATCAAGGAATCTGGAGGAGAATACATATATATTTTAAGGAATGTGGGCCCCTTACCTGCCTTCCTTCTGTCTTACACCACAGTCATTGTGTTGAAGCCGGCTAGCATAGCTGGTATCTGCCTAAGTTTTGCAGAATATGTTGTCGCTGCTTTCTTCTCAGACTGTTCTTCTCCACAAGTCGTCCTTAAGTGCACAGCAGTGACCTGCGTCCTGGTCCTGGGAATTATCAATTGCCTAAATGTCAGACTTTCCATGTCCATCATGAATTTATGCACAGCCACTAAGTTGATAGTCCTGGTTGTAATAATTGTGGGTGGTGTAGTCCTTTTAGTCAAGGGCAACACTCAGGTTTTACAGAACGCCTTTGAAAACACAGCCGCTGGTTTTGGTCCTGTTGGGGTGGCGTTTTATCAAGGACTCTGGTCCTACGATGGATGGAATAATCTGAATTGTATTACAGAGGAACTGAAGAACCCTGAGGTTAGTAGGTAATCCTCTAAAATGTGTTTTCACCAAGAGAAGAGACAGGAGGTCATACATTTCTCCTGCTGAAGCCACAGGTAGAGAAGTGATGGCGTCTATTCAATGAAATGGGCAACCATGTAATATGTCCTCTATTGGGACTCTTTGCAGTGTCTCTGCTCTGGCTTAAACTAATTGATGTAAGGTACACTAAGTGGTTGAGGTGCTATGTGGACGGGTATGTTCAAAAGATATAGGGGGAGATTTATCAAAACCTGTCCAGAAACGTTGCTGAGTTGCCCATAGCAACCAATCGAATCACTTCTTTCATTTCTGAAAAGGCCTCTGAAAAATGAAAGAAGTGATCTGATTGTTATGGGCAACTCAGCAACATTTCTGGACAGGTTTTGATAAATCTCCCCCATAGTTAGTATGAACTCATGGATTTCTGTATAAGTGTACGTTCACATAGTGCTGGGCGGTATACCGGTTCATACCGAATACCGGTGTGTTTTCTGTTTACGATATCAATTTTTCCATATACCGCAATACTGGTCAGGCCCCCCCCCCCCCCCCGAATGAATTATCAGCTGCAGCGCTCTGTCCCCACATCGGGGGACTAATCCTGTTACCCTCAGGTGCTGCTTCTCCTCCTGTGAGCACTGCACATCCTCCCCACGTCGAGAAATGAATGATTTGTGAGCCGTGGGCACAGGACTGCAGTTTTGTTTGGAGAACGGAAGCTGTGACCTCCCCCTGCAAGCGCTGAAAGCCAGTGAGCCGCAGAGCTTCTGATCCCCGTCCCTTCTGATCAGAACAGAAGCCCTGCTTCTGCAAACGCAGGGCTTCTGTTCTGATCAGAAGGGACAGGGATCAGAAGCTCTACAGCGCCCGTGGCTCACTGGCTTTCAGCGCTTGCAGGGGGAGGTGACAGCTTCCGTTCTCCAAATCATTAATTTCCCAAAGTGAGGAGGATGTGCAGCGCTCACAGGAGGAAAAGCAGAGCAGTGCCTGCGGGTAACATATGATTAGTCCCCCGATGTGGGGACAGAGCGCTGCAACTGATAATTCATTTGAGGGTGGAGGGGGGGGGGTTAAATACCGTTAAAACGCCATGATTTGGAAAAATACCGTGATATCCTTTTTTGGTCATACTGCCCAGCACTACGTTCACACGCACAGTATCCTGTGCAGATTTGATGCGCAGGATTTGTACCTGTAGATTAGAAGCTGTGTTCAGTCATTTAGTTTACATTGAAATCTGCAGCAGAAAATCCTGCGCATCAAATCTGCGTACGTGTGAACGTATTTAATGCAATGAATACAATGCAAAGTATTATAGTAGTATGTTTTCAGTTAAATAGGTAGTCCGGGATCAAACATTTTATCCCCTATCCAAAGAATAGGGGTAAGATGTCTGATCACGGGGGGCCCGCCACTGGGACCCCCTTGATCTCCCTGCAGATCCGCATTCACTGTTATATAGTGGAGGGGAGGACACTGACGTGATATATGTGGCATGCATAACTAAGCAAGAGACCCTCTTTTGCAACATTTATATGCTCTAATAAAGTATATTGACAGTGGCTGTTTTTGGACAATTTCTCGCATACCTGTGGTGACTAAGGGTGGCGTGTAGGTAAACTATGGGTGTTGTGACTGTGACTAGAGTTTGTGACGCCAGGAGTGTTAACCACCACACTTCCAAGAATGAAGCAGTTGCCAGTGCCAAGCGCCGGGCAAGAAATACCACAAATGCCCGGTTATGGAAACCACTTTTAACTTTACTTCAGGAATCTCATACGCTGGAGAATGCTACAGGGAACCACAATTGCTTCTTGGTACTTTGAGACTTGTAGTCCTCTTTGACTTAGACATAGCTTGGACTGGTCTGAGCTTGACTTGGACAGAATGACTGACTGATAAAGCTTGACTTGTCTTAGGAGCTGACAATCACTAACTCTCACAACTTCACTTGTAGAATCCAGTGTAAGGGCTTACCGCTAGGGTGGACTTGTAGAGACCAGAGCTGCCGGAGGCTATCACTCGCATTAAAGGGAACCAATCATCAGATTTTACCCTATATAACGCTTGGCAAAGCGTTATATAGGGTAAAATCTTTATTTTCACCATTCCCGGGGGATGCTCCTGCCCCCAGGGATGGTGAAGATATGAAGTTATAAACTAGTCGCCGCCGTAAGTAGTCACCTGGGCGGGGAGCTCTTCTCATCTACTCCCGTTCTTAGGCCGGGAGCGACGCCCCCTCCGCTTGATTGACGGGCCGCGTCATCACTCTGCTCCGTCTGTTCAGTGAGCGGAACGATGACGCGGCCCATCAATCAAGCGGAGGGGGCGTCTCTCCCGGCCGAAGAACGGGAGTAGATGAGAAGAGCTCCCCGCCCAGGTGACTACTTGCGGCGGCGGTGACTAGTTTATAACTTCATATCTTCACCATCCCTGGGGGCAGGAGACTCCCCCGGGAATGGTGAAAATAAAGATTTTACCCTATATAACGCTTTGCCAAGCGTTATATAGGGTAAAATCTGATTGGTTCCCTTTAACCACTTCTTTGCCTATGGGGCCTGGATGTGACCTCCACTCACTCTCCTCTCACTCCTAACTGACTTACTCCTCTCTGTCTAGACAGACCTGGGGGAGCAGAGCAGGAGGCCCTGTTTGGCCAAAGTGCTTACGTGGTCCTCTATGCATCATCCCACAGACAATATTTTCTCCTTTAAGGCAATAAAGAATACAGACATTAAAGCACATTATGTCACATATAACATGTAAACCTGAGCCCAATAAAGTGACATTCACCTGAGAGGACAGGTGGACAAGCCTGTTCCGCACCGGGATACCACATACTTATCTTAACTGCAGTAAATACCTAGTTGACACAGTATTATCCACCTTTGAATACTCATATACATAGTATAGTAAACAATCTCCTTAACTCATAGAGTGATACTTAGTAACTTTATCATGACTAGTTTCATGTATGTTCTAGGTGAACCTTCCTCGAGCTGTGATGATTGCAATCCCTCTTGTCACGTGTATTTACCTTCTGGCTAATATCAGCTATTTTGCAGCGATGACTCCACAGGAACTACTTACATCAGATGCTGTCGCCATCAGTTGGGGGTCAGTCCATAAATTTTGTTTGTTTTTTTTCCCCCCCTCCTTTTTTATTTTTATTTTTTTTTGTTGCTGTATTTGCAATGTTTTGCAACAGCTGGAGAACCACATGTTAGAGAACACTTACTTGCTTTACCCTTTTTTTTCTGTGCGCAACCTTCTACAAATTAAGACTCATCAAGGGTGTTCCATGACCATAGAAAACACAAGGCCATAGCCTGAGTACATGTATTCAGACTATAGATCTCAGAGGTGACTTTTAATATTCCTTAAAATATGTCATAGCAAGGTATATAGTATACAGAATGTTGGATCTGTGGTGGCCCAGTATGGGAGATGTTGCCCTGTATCCTTACTGCCCTGTCAGGCAGCCTCTTTCAGTGTCCCCAGGGCCCCTTGCACCTGTTTCCTCCCTGTATATATGTTCTGCAGTGTATTGTTTTATAAAACGTGTTGTATCTTTAAGAGTTATGTCATGTGATTGTTACTCAGGAGGTTTCAGTGAACAGGTGATCCCAAGAGTGACCAATGGGCTCCCTGCTAGTCTCCCCCATATAAGCCCTGGGTGGAGCTTCTTTCTTGGAGCTTAGAGCTCTTGCTTCCTGCTGAGATCCAGTGCAGTCGTGCCTAGTGTGTGTGTCTAGAGTGTTGGAGGCCTCAAAGTCCAGTCCTGCAGCCACCATCAAGTCAAGTAAGATAAAGTCACAGCTTTGAGTCAAGTCCTGTCATCTGTCAAGTCAGCGTGGTCTGCTTTCAATTGTCCAGTCCTACTAAAAGTCCCAGCAAGCCCTTATGGTCTCTACATCACTGGTCACCTACTTGGGCCCTGGCTGAACTGTATAGACTTTACCAACTGTCTACCCTCAGTAAAGCTACCGTTGTCCGTAACTTGGCGTCGGAGTCTATATTGCCCCCGTGCCTAGCCCAGGATCCAGCGGTATACCTTCAGGTGGTTTTAGGCTAAACCACACCCTGGTGTCATGAATACAAGGGGTTAATGCCATCTGCCCCCAGGGTAAAAACATCTGCCCTCATTACACCCCTACCACAGATCCAACACTGGATTCTTGTAAAACTTCCAATATTTATTGATCCTTCTTCAAAAGCAATGCATTAGGAGTTACCTGGAAAACACTAAGTCACACAGGCCACCATATGTAGTCTGACTATGTTAGTCCTGCTATACGTAAATACGCGTTTTCTTTGTTCTTCCTAATGAATTGATATTCAAGTGGAACAGTAAATGTTGGAAGTTTTACTAGAATCCAATGGTAGAAACAACTTTTTTTGCACTGTAATCCTTGAGCGATGATCTGTGCGTTGACTTACAGGGTGAGCTGGCATTTGTTTCTATTTTTCAACCACAGCAAGGTCCATCTGTGGTTAGCACAAGAAAGGGATCAGTGATGGACAATATCTTCAAAAGGGATGAGCTGACAAAACAGTTTAATTTGTAGGTTTTACTTTCTTTTTTTATTTTTTGTCTACTCAAAAAATGTAAAGTTGTATAGTAGTACATAAGGGGCAGGGTGTGAGCATGCATGTAGCATGTCATGTGCATTTTTAATAAAAAAATAAAATTTACATTAAAATGATTTCTACCCGTGATTCTGATATGACGATGTGACTATTGTTGTTGTTCAGATTTTCTAGACCTATAATTATATACCAAAGGTGCCCAAGTTTGTTTTAGCAATATAATTTTTCTGCAAATTAAATAAATAACATAGAGGATGACCATGCAGCTACTATGGTGCCCCCTGTGAAAATGGCCCATCACAGGTTGGCTGCATCCCTTGTATTAACCCCCTTTCCAACATTTGACATACATCAAATGTTGTCAGGGAGAATGGAGTGGGCTCAAGAGCTGAGCGCGCGCCCTACATGGTGGACACCGGCACTTAACTATACTTTACATCTGCCGTCCGCCTGGTTCTAGGAGAGCTGTCAAATCATAATACAGTAATGTTCAGTGAATAAAAACTAAAAAAAAAAAAAAGGAAAGAAACTCTCCAAAATTGCAGTTTTTTTAGGGTCATATTTTCTTGCAAAATACTGTGATTAAAAATAATCAAAAAGCCATATCTACCACAGAAGGGTACCAATAAATATTATTCCTAGTTACCTCCAAGGTATCACAAAAAGACCCATATATTTTGGTTTAACACCTTACATGGTATATTAATAGGTACAATTTAAAGGGATATTCTGTCAGTACGTAACTATTTATAATGGATTTGAAGTACTTTTAAAAGTGAAGAAAAAAAAACATCTTTACCTGGCCTGACCTCCCATAGCTGCCATTCTAACAGTGCCAGGTCCCTGCTTTCTGTTACGTGTTGATCCTGCAAGAAATACCCACCACTGCTGTGGCCATTGATTGGCAAAATGGGCATTATCAGCACGTTAGAGGAAGCGGGGAGCAGTGGTGAGGAACCGGGACCTGGTGCCATCAGAACAGCAGCTGTGGGGGAATTGGGGCAGATAAGTATGCTTTTGTTTTTTGATTTTATTTTTTTTATTAAAAATGGGTATTATGGCGATGGTATTTTTATATTTAATATAATTTTAAGTGGAAAAGTTGGTTGATTTCTGCAGCCTTATACTAGAGCAAGATATGATGGGTAAACCCAGTTCTCAGGTTTTAATAACTTGTAGCAGAATTTTTGAGTAAATCCTGACAGGACTCCTAGGAGAGACACTAAGGCTATGATCACATGTTGGACTGTCCGCACGGAGAATCTCTCTGTGCGGACAATTCGGACACAGGGGCGCCAGCATAATATGCCAGCACTAGGACCGCACTTGAATGCACTCTCATAGATGGCTATGCATTCTGTGTGGACTCTTCACAAAGAATAAACGTGTTCATCCTTTGTACGGACACAGAAAATGGAATTTCTGTGCCGGAAACATCTGGCACGGAAATTCCGCCATGTGCACAGCGCAGCAGAATCCCGTTGAATTCAACAAGACTCTGCTGCAGTGGAATCTTCGTGCCGGATTCCGACGTGTGAACATGACGTTAAAGACTGCTAACTCCACCCACATCAAGTGATTGACAGCTTTCTCTGTACGCACACACTAATACATGGCAAGCTGTCAATCTGCCTGTGTGGGTGGGGTTTAGGAGTCCTGTCATGATTTATTAAACTTTTTCCCTCCTGGCTCCAAGTTACCTAAACCTCTATTTAAACATATTCTGCTTTCAGAGGGTGTCATAGAAATCACTTGACTTAAAGGAGAAGTTCAGTGGTGAACAACTTATCCCATATCCTAAGGATAGGGGATAAGTTTGAGATCGCGGGGGGGTCCGACCGCTGGGGCCCCCTGCGATCTCCTGTACAGAGCCCCGACAGCACCCGGGAAGCGCTGCCTTCAGCAATCTCCGGCTCTACCATAGAGATGTATTGAGGGGGCGTGTCGGCCGCTGCTTCATGCGGAGGTCGACACCCGCTATCTGGCCAGAGAGCCTGGCCCCCGTACAGAGAGATCGCAGGTGGCCCCAGCGGTCGGAACCCCCGCGATCTCAAACTTATCCCCTATCCTTAGGATAGGGGATACACATTTTTCACCACTGGACTACCCCTTTTAAAGGGGGGGGGGGGTGTTAAGTAAGGGTTCTTTCACACTACCACCCAACACCGTTAGTGGTAGTTCCATTATAAAATGACTGCTTAGCAGGAGAAAAATTACTGCATGTCCAACTACCTCCTCCAAAATAACTAACAGCTGACGGACCCCATGCAAAGTCAATGGGAGCCGTCGGGACCCGTTGGTGCCCTAAGGGACTTTTAACAGGATGGAGAACAGCAGTAGTGTGAACCTAGCCTTAGTTAGGCATGTGGAGGTGTTACTCATCTTTTAAAGAAGCTGCATTTTAATCTTTTAGGTGCGTGCTCTAAACTTTATATTTATCAGACTGTAGTTGAACTTATTTGTTTTGTTCCCATGTACTGGAGACTGAAGGTGCTGGGGACGTGGACATGGATTATCACTGTGGGTGTTGCATTTTCTACTTTCGGCTGTGCAAATGGAACTCTCTTCAGTGGAGGACGAGTGTGCTATGTGGCGGCCAGAGAAGGACATCTGGTAATCGACCAATTCCTACACTTACCCCCTTCTGTGGTTTTTCATTTTTATTTTTTGAAATAAAACTGTATGTACTATGATCAATTAACATAAATTAACTAAATATTTTGATATCTGCCCCCAAATGTCTTCTAAAGGTTTATGATTCTTAAGATTCTATGAACATAAGGAAAAACAACCAGTGATGCGCACAGTGGTTGACAAGACCTCACCCCCTTAGTCAGTGATCTGTACCTACATAACACTCACTGCCCACTTACTTACTCCTGCTGTTGTCTGTTGTGCTTGTTTTAGAGAAGTTTTATGCTCTAGAGCAGTGGTCTCAAACTGTGGCCCTTGAGATTTGCAAAACTTTAACTCCTAACATGTTGTCGATTAACTTAAAGGACCCCCGCGATCTCCCTGCTGCACCCAGCGTTCGTTTAGAGTGTCGGGTGCAGCACCGAAAGTTCCTGACGTCACGGCCATGACCCCTCAGTGCAAGTCTATGGGAGGGGGCGTGACTGACATCACATCGCCTCCCATAGACTTGCATTGAGGAGGCGTGGCTGTGATGTCACAAGCCTCCACCCTGCATCACCAATCATCCAGCATGGAGTGAAGTTCCGGATGTCTGGGGTGCCGCAAGATGTCTGATCGTGGGGGATGCCAGCAGCGGGACCCCCGTGACCAGACATCTTTGGGAGAAGATGTCTAGGGGCGGAGTACCCCTTTAATGTGCACATGTCGTTACACAGGTCAACTCAATCAGGTTTCATGTAGGTTACTGTTCTTTAAAGTCCCAAAAAAGGAAAAATCAGGAAAACAGACCTAACATAGTCACTAGTAGACTACATTTGGTCCATTAGTGAACTCCAGTGGGTATGCTGCGATAATTATCTGTTTACAGGTTTCCTGGACTGTACTAGTGACATAGTGCAGCTCACAGATATGAAGATAGCGTTAGACCCTTCTGTCATCTTTTAACCATACATATTTTGACCTAAAAGATGATATACATACAAGATTGATCCAAAATGATTATACCCTTTACTTCTTATTAAATCCCATCCTCTGTTACATTTTACATATTGTAACATTTTCTGCATTCTTAAAGGAGTAGTCCAGTGGTGATTCAGTGGTTTACAACTTATCCCCTATCTTAAGGATGGGGGATAAGTTTGAGATCGCGGGGGGTCCGACCCCTGGGGCCCCCCGCGATCTCCTGTACGGAGCCCCGACAGCCCGCGGGAAGGGGGCGTGTCGACCTCCGCACGAAGCGGCGGCCGACACGCCCCCTCAATACAACTCTATGGCAGAGCCGAAGCGCTGCCTTCGGCAATCTCCGGCTCTGCCATTGAGATGTATTGAGGGGGCGTGTCGGCCGCCGCCTCGTGCGGGAGTCGACACCCGCTATCTCGGCGGAGAGCCGGGGCCCCGTACAGAGAGATCGCAGGGGGCCCCAGCGGTCGGACCCCCCGCGATCTCAAACTTATCCCCTATCCTTAGGATAGGGGATAAGTTTTTCACCACTGGACTACCCCTTTAAGTTAAACCCACTTGCAAGGTAACCTTCTCCCACATTGGAAACTTTTTTACTCTTCTGTTTTTTTTATTAGCATTTTTATTGTAAATTTTGAATAGTTTTATTTACCCCTTTTTTAAAGACAATTTTTGCTTTACAGCCAGACTCTCTCTCCATGGTCCACGTGAACCGCTTAACGCCATCTCCTGCCCTCATCTTCACATGTGTAATCTCAATAATAATGATAATTCCTGGAGACTTCAGTAGCATTGTAAACTACTCCGGGTAGGTAAATGTTGTTATATATATAAAGATGCAGCAGAGCTTAAAGCTGTAGGCCAACATTTTACTATTTATCCCCTATCCAAAGGGTATGACTGCTCCTCCCCTTCCCCACAATCTTCTTCACGGCCCCTCCAGCATTTCTTGTGCATGAAGCGGGGGTCGACATGCCCAAAAGTGTTAGCTCCTCCTGCACAGGCTATACCCTTCCTGCAGACCCAGCTTATACTGTTTGTCCCAAAGGATAGGGTATAAGATGTGTGATCGCTGGGGCCCCCATGTTCTCCCTGCAGCACCAGGCATTCTGAACATTATGTTCAGAACACTTGGTGTGAGCGGCCGTGGTTGTGACGTCACGCCCCCTCGATCAGACGTCTTGTCCTCTATCCTTTGGATACGGGATAAGATGACTAGGGGCAGAGTACCCCTTTAAGGACATGAGGATTTTTCATTTTTGCACTTTCATTTTTCCACCTCACCTTCTAATAGCCATGACGCTTTAAATTTTTCACCTATAGACTCATATGAAGCTTATTGTTGTGTTATGTGCCATCAATTGTACTTTGTCATGACATCACTAAATTTACCACAAAATGGATGATGAAACCAAAAAAATTATTTGTGGGGCAAAATTGAAAGAAAAAAACACCAATGCAACTTTTGGGGGCTTCAGTTTAGGTAAACATTATGAATTATCTTTATTATTAAGGTCCATACACTTTAAACCATACCCAATTTATATAGTTTTTGTTTTAGTTAACCACTTTAAAAAAATTATACATTTTTGTCCAAAAACTAGTATGCTTAAAATTATCCTCTTGTGACCCCTATTACACTTTTTTTTTCGTATATGGGAATGTTTGAGACCTGATTTTATGTGCTGTGATCTGTAGTTTTTGTCAGTACCATTTTATTTATAGGACTTTTTTTTTATCGCTATTTATTTTTCTGCTATATGAAGTGACCAAAAATCTGCAATTCTGGATTTTTCTTTTTTAAATACAATTAATTCATTGACCGTGTAGTTTCAGCGGGCAGTGGTGGCAGTTGTAGCCAGAGAACAGCTCTGCTTTTATTGGCTAGTTCACTGTTTGGATTTTGTTAAAAAGCATTCAATGCATGTTATTGGTTTACAGGAAACTCATATTATGGGGCAAAAGGTCCTAGCTGTTAAGAGGGCTTGGATAGTGAAAGGGTATCATGTCTGCTATTCTTACTATGCTAGGGGGGTCTCAATCCTAATTTCTAAATCCTTTCCTAGTGAGGTCACTCAAGTTGAATGTGACCATTCTACTTGATTGCTGTGTATGTGCCCCTTTTTGTTTCCCTCTTGTCGTTCTGAGACTTGTGGTGCTTTCACTGGACGGAATTGTAGACTGTAACTTGAGGTTCTGGTTGCTAGGATCCTTCCAAGGCAATGTGGACTATTCTGCAGGAGCATGTATTCCTCCTGCTAGTGAACCTTGTAGAATGGCCATTAGAAAGGTTGAAGGGGTACTTTGGTGGAAAACTTAATTTTTTATTTTTTTTAATCAACTGGTGCCAGAAAGTTCAACATATTTGCAAATTACTTCTATTAAAAAATACTAATCCTTCCAGTACTTATCAGCCACTGTATAATATACAGGAAGTTGTTTTTTTTTTTTTTTTTTTTTTTTTCATTTCCTTTCTACATGACCTCTGTCCATGCCTGGAACTGTCCAGAGCAAAAGAGGTCTGCTATGGGGATTTGCTCCTTCTCTGGACAGTTCCTGACATGGACAGAGGTGTCAGCAGAGAGCACTGTGGTCATGAAAGAAAAGAAATCTAAAAAGAAAAGAATTTCCAGCTGATAAGTACTGGAAGGAATAAGATTTTTTTTAATAGAAGTCATTTACAAATCTGTTTAACTTTCTGGCATCAGTTGATTTAAAAAAAAAAGTCTACCACCGAAGTACCCCTTAAGGACTCAGGTCATTTGGACCTTAAGGACAATTTTTATTTTTAAGTTTTCGTTTTTTCCTCCTCCCCTTCAAAAAATCATAACTTTTATATTTTCATCCACAGACTAGTATGAGGGCTTGATTTTTGCGCGACCAGTTGTCCGTTGTAATGCCATCACTCACTTTACCATAAAATGTATGGCGCAACCAAAAAAATACTATTTGTGTGGGGAAATTAAAAAGAAAACCACAATTTTGAAAAATTTTGGAAGGTTTTGTTTTCATGCCATACAATTTACGGTAAAAAGGACATGTGTTTTTTTTTATTCTCTGGGTCAATAAGATTAAAATGATACCCATGATAATATACTTTTCTATTACTGTTGCGCTTAAAAAAATCAAACTTTTTAACCAAATTAGTACGTTTAAAATCCCCCTATTTTGAAGACCTATAACTTTTTCATTTTTCCGTATAAGCGGTGGTATGAGGGCTCATTTTTTGCGCCGGGATCTGTACTTTTTATTAATACCATATTTGCTTATACAAATTTTAAAAACTTTTATTACATTTTTTTATAAAATTTTTTGCGAATAACATGTTATAAAAAAAGCAGCTATTTTGGACTTTTTTTTTTTACGTTCACGATGTTTTTTTTTACACTTTTTGGGGGGTAAAATAGGGAAAATGGGACAATTTACGTTTTTATTGGGGGAGGGGGTTTTTCACTTTTTTTTTTTTTTACTTTTTACTTTTTTTTATTTTATTTTTACACATTAATAGTCCCCATAGAGGACTATTTAAAGCAATCACTTGATTGCTAATCCTGTTCAGTGCTATCGGTGATCTTCTGCTCTGGTCTGCGGGAAGGCAGATCAGAGCAGAAGACTCCCGGAAGACAGCGGAGGCAGGTGTGGGGACCTCCGTCTGCCGTGCAGGATGATCGGATCGCCGCGGCAGCGCTGCGGGCGATCCGATCATCCTGTTAAGTGACCGCGATCCTGCAGATGCCGTGATCGGTATTGATCACGGCATCTGAGGGGTTAATGGCGGACATCCGTGGGATCGCGGATGTCCTCTATTACCGGCGGGTCCCTGGCTGCGATGCACAGCCGGGACCTGCCGCGCATGATGCCGGCATCGCTCCGATGCCCGCGGTTATGTTCAGGACGTAAATGTACGTCCTGGTGCGTTAAGTACCACGTCACCAGGACGTACATTTACGTCATGCGTCCTTAAGGGGTTAATCTCTTAAGGACGTGGGGCGTATGCATACCCCTGCCTCCCGAGTCCTTAAGGACATAGGGCGTATGCATACACCCGTGGGAATTCCGGTCCCTGCCGCTAGCTGGTTGGGGACCGGACCGGCATGCCTGCTGGAATCATTCAGCAGGCATCCCGGCACATTGCCGAGGGGGGTCCTGACCCCCCCCCCCCCCCATCACCACAGGTAGGCGCAGGTAGGGAAGCGACGGTGGGGGGGGTTGGGGGGAGGAGGCTGTCTGGGCATACTGGGAGTTGTAGTTTTGCAATATCTGGAGGGTCACAGTTTGGAGACCATTGTTACAGTGGTGCCCAAACGGTAGCCCTCCATATGTTGCCCAACTACAACTCTCAGCATACCTAGACTGCCCAGGCATGCTGGGATTTGTAGTTTTGTAACATCTGTCCCTTCAGATTTTGCAATTTTCAAGAAATGTTTTAAAATTGCTGCTCTACTTTGAAGCCCTCTAATTTTTTTCAAAAAGTAAAAATATGTCCATTGTATGATGCCAACATAAACATATTGTATTTGTGAATAAAATTTATTTGGAATATCCATTTTCCTTACAAGCAGAGAGCTTCAAATGAAAAACATTTTCAAAATTTTCATGAAATTTTGGGATTTTTCACCAAAAAAGGATGCAAATAATGATGGAAATTTACCACCAAAATAAAATAGAATATGTCACGAAAAAACAATCTCAGAATCAGAATATTCGGTAAAAGCGTTTTAGAGTTATTAATGCTTAAAGTGACGGTGGTCAAAATTGCGAAAAAGGGCTCAGTCCTTAAAGGGGTACTCCAAAGGATAGGGGATAAGATGTCAGATCGCCGTGGTCCCGCTGCTGGGGAGGCCCGGGATCCCCACTGCGGCACTCGCTATCATTACAGCACAGAGCGAGTTCGCTCTGTGCGTAATGATGGGCGATACAGGGGACGGAGCAGCGTGACATCATGGTCCGCCCCTCGTGACATCACGGCCCGTCCCCTTAATGCAAGTCTATGGGAGGGGGCATGACGACCACCATGCTCCCTCCCATAGACTTGTATTGAAAGGGGCGGGCCGTGATGTCACGAGGGGCGGAGCCATGACGTAACAATGCTCCCGCCCCTGTATTGCCCGTCATTACGTGCAGAGCGAACTCGCTCTGTGCTGTAGTAATAGCGCGGTGCCGCAGCGGGGATCCCGGGCCTCCCCAGCAGCGGGACCGCGGCGATCTGACATCTTATCCCCTATCCTTTGGATATGGGATAAGATGTCTAGGGGCGGAGTACCCCTTTAAGGTGAAAAAGGGCTGCGTCCTTAAGGGATTAAAGCTGGAGTAGGCCTCCACTTAGAGCACACGACATCCAGCACCTGAGCTTAGCTGTTGCTCAGGAGTCTCACTAAGTTGGAAACTAACTGGACTGACTAACTCCTCCCCTGCACCTAACTATACAGTGGAGACTTTTGGGGTCTCATTGGCTCACATTGTCACATGGGGTTCACTGCTCACATTTTAAAGGCACAGTAACATGTTAAACATATATACATAGAACAATTATGAAATTCATTTAAAAAATATATTGCTTACACACATAATCAATATGACAGTAGGATTCTAGTGGGCCCAACACCTCGTGATGCCAGGCTGCCCAAAACCACAGGACAGCCACTGGTGCTGGAACACCACAAATGCGGATGATACCCTGGTGTATCTGGCGGATGCGTCCCATTCATTGTCATCCCTTTAAGTCTACTTGACTTTTTTGGCTTCATCTCTGGCCTCAAGGTTAACTGGACCAAATCCTCCTTAATGTGCTTGTCTACACAGTTCCAACTACACTCTTCACTCTCTGTTCCCTTTTCAGGTAGTTATCCAATTCCGATATCGGGGTATAGGTTAGAGCGCTGACAGATTTGGACCCCTGCTAATTAAACAGAAACAGAACTGTAGGCTTGATCTCATCTCCCCTTGTCCCTGGTGGGTAGAATTACAGGAAATATCCGGCAAAAATGAACTTATCCCTTATCTATGGGAGCACCAAAAAGACCCGAGTATAGCACTCTGTAATCATCGGTGTTCTCATAGAAATGAATGGAGGGTGTGCCGTCTACCAGTAGAGGACATTCACTCCTCTCTGCGAGAGCCGGGAGGCCAAGAAGCAAGGTCTACTAGCTCCACACAGCTATGTCTTGGAAGAACACTGAGACACCCCCTGAGGCTAGGTAGTTGCATTTGGTTAATGTCCCCCTCTATCAGTCCATGTTTAACAGATGAAAATGTTCTAAAAAGTTTAACAAGATGTGCATGATGTTGCATCTCTTAAGTCTCCATTAGTAACACATACAGGACTGCTCCAAACAATTAAATTGGCATACGCTTAAAGCGTACCTGTTAGATCCCACACAAAATAGAAAATTAATGTTACTCAGTACCTAATCCTGACCATGTACATATTTTTATGGCCCTATCACCTATATTTATGATAAAGATCTCTCTTTTCATTAGCTCGCAGTGTTAGAAATCCTCTCAGATGAAGGGGCGCGCCCCTCCCTTGTGCTGGTGGGAAGAAGGCGTGTCCCCCCCTTGTGCTGGTGTGATTGGAGTGTCTGCTCATACAGCCTTTTCCATGAGTCATCTCTTGTCTATGACTCATGGACAAGCTGATGCAGGACTGGTTAGTGTCCCAGTAGGTATGGGGACCCCTAGTGGTGGGATGCTGATTTCTTTAATTTGGTTGTTTAAATTTTTTAATATTTAATAAAGTTTTTTAATTTTCATCAGTAACAACATATAACAAGTTTTTGGATCTGACAGTAACCATTTTATCTTTTTTGTGGGGAACGGAAGGGGGCACTGGCATGGATAGGTGTGTGTGTGTCTTGTCTTGTCCCCTGATGTTGACCTCATAGTCTTTTGTGTTCTGACTGTTCTACACCTGTAACTGACTATGATGTCACTAATTTGTCATACTGATAATTGTGCATGATTGAAAACCTGGGTGTAATGCTCTTTATGTGACCCATGGTTGGCTTGGTCTACTACTGCTTCATACTCTGACTGACTATGCTCTGCCGAATGCAGGCTACTGCTTAAGGCAATCCCCTCCCTTAAAGAAGGATGATTGTCTGGCAGAGTAGGGACTACCCCTTTTCTAGTAGTTTTATAATTAAAAATGGGAAAAAAAAAAAAGATGCAGCACACTAATGGCATAAAATTCAATGTGTCTTTACTCGGGCATCTGAGGATGGTGGTGTGAGACTGCTGAAATGTTGCACTTTTTTTTTTTTTTTTTTTTTTGTCTTGCTGAGGATGGAATAAAAACGCATTGAATTTTATGCCATTAGTGTGCTGCGTTTTTTCCCCAATATTTTGTTTGAAGTTGGGAGCCCCTAACCAAGGCCCCTATGACTGTGGGAACCTATTACAACTTGTCAATACTGGATGTGCTGCTTTTTGGACTCTTTTACTTTTATAATTATATATATATATACACACACACATATACACATATATATATATATATATGTGTATATATATATATATATATATATATATATATATATATGTGTATATGTGTGTGTGTATATATATATATATATATATATATATATATATATATATATATATATATATATATATATGAAATGTGCATTAAATAATATAACCATCATTAGCACGGTCATTGACATGTTCACCAGTAGATGTGCATAAAGGATAAGGAATACATTATGCATTGTAATACTTATTGGCAGATATAGATGACACATTAGTGCAATATGTGTCTGAGAAAGGCAAATTAACTATTGAAGTTCCAGTGTTGGTATTATGTGTCCTATAGCCTAGTTAAAAAAGACCTGTGGTCATTAGATATCTTAGGGTACCCTGGGGCTGGGAACATTTTACATTGAGGGGTATGTATGCCTAATACACACTGCCTGACTGTTAGACAAACTATAAACCCTCATATCTCTGGAAAGGAAGGGTATTATCAAACTGTATAAAGGTTTGTGATCAGGGCACCCTAAGATATTAAATTATAATGCATTCTAATTTTTCGAGGTTGGCCATGGGTCCTCTTTAAGACACTAGAAGCCACATAGTAGGGCACTGCATTGCTCATAAATCCTGGTGAAAATTCATGTCTGCAATTCCTCTGCACAGATCTATCCTTTGCTTCACCTCAACTTGGTGTTGGCCCCAAGTGTCACATCCTTTTTTTAACTAAATGAATTGTTTGTATTTTCTCAATAGCTTTGCGACCTGGATGTTCTACGGTACTACAATCTTTGGCCTCATATATATGAAGATTAAAAAGCCGGATGTTCCCAGACCATATAAGGCAAATAAACAGTGCTTTTATTTCTTGCCTATTACCAGTAGAAGGGGGTGGGGGTGGGGGGGGCGCGCGGTGGTGTGTGTGTGTGTGTGTGTACAAAATTTTATAACCTCAGTATACATGAAAAAAAAATGTACTAAATCTGTACACTACAAATGTTCAGACTGATGTCTAGACAGTAGTCCATTTCTATCCAGGGTCCTTGATCTAGCCCCATAGAAAGAAGTTGCAAGGTATCGTGAGGCCAATTCAACGTTCCAGTACAGTCTATTCAGATATCCAAATGGAAATGTGGAGGTGACCATACTGCTGATAGACTATGCATGGCAGATCTTTATCTGTGGCATAAGCCATTCCTTTAACATGTCCATGTAGGACATGAAGGGAACATAGACTTTCCGCCTGCTCATTGCACAGAACATGTTTACTTTGGGTGAGTCCCTCATATGCTTGATGAAGACACATGGTATTTCTGAGTCCTAAATTCTAACATTCTGGCAACTGACCTTCCCAGAGAGGTATAAGGTCACTTTACGCTGAACACCAACCTGTCTGCAAATTGACCCTGCAAGGCAATGTGAAAGTTATGGCATTTCGTGTCTGGTTTCTGCTTCTGAAGATGTAATCTGTATGGCTTACAATGCAGATGTTTTTGGAAGACATGCCATACCATGGTTTGTGGCACCTGCAGTTTTAAACTAGTCCGTCAGTAATATTATATTTTTTCCATCACCGGCCATTTACCACTTTAACTACAGGCCTTTACTTTTGCAACATCCTATTTGAACCACTGTGTATATGACATACAACCGTCCATGGGGGGGAAAAAGACATGCAAACCCCTAAACATCTGTCTACAAATGAGAAAGATTGTAGCTCTGCAAATGATTTCAAAGTTCTTTAAAGTGTTACTTTCATGTGAAAAAAAAAAACACTTTTGACATGTGACAGAGATATGTCAAACTTTTTGTTCTGTTGGACACTCCGTTGGCTGTAGAGATTGCAGACTGTAGTTCCTGGAATTTTTCCAGGAATTCTTATCTGGGTGGATCTCAGAAGGAACCAGAAGACCACTTGCCTACTTGTCATGTCCCTGTTACGTCATATCCCTGGACTTCCTTCTACTTGATCTACGATGTCCCACTGCATCCCCTGCTGAGTTTCCTAACTGTGGGCTCTGTCACTAATAATCAGAAAAAGACTCTGTGGATACCCTATAGCAGATAATGTGCTGGGAAACCCCTGAGGCACCTGGGTGCTTTTCACTTGCAGTGCTCCCACTAGGCCACGATTTGCACCCTGTTACTTACCTTTTGCCAGTCTGAGATTGGCTTGTAGCCACTTCCAGAGTTTATTCAGGTGACCCAGCTAAATCTTGGCAGAGTGGGACTCCTTTTTCCTCTTCATGCCATTCCTTGCGCTTGAAAGCCATCCAGGCCTTCCTCTTCCTGGCTGACATGTCATGCTCCATTGTGGCTCCTCTCTGTGCTGCTTCTCCTTTGCGGGTCCAGGAAAGCACTGCATCACAGCACTCTTATACCTTCCTGTCTGCATCATCAAATGCTCCTCCTCTTAAAGGCTCTGGTGCTCCCAATATATGCCACTGATAATAGGGCTATGTTCACAAGGTGGAATTTCCACAATTCTGCCGAAATTCGGTTCAGCAAAGCTTGCTGAACGGAATTGCGGAATTCAGAATTCTGCTGAAATTCAAGCCCCATTGATTTTAAATGGGGTTCTGCCGCAGAATTCCACAAAATATAAGACTGGTCCTATATTTTGGTGGAATGCAGAAAGCAGTATTTCCGCGGCAGGCATTCTGCTGTCTGAATGGGACTCTGGAATCCCATTCAAATTATTTGGCAGTAAATTATGGCAGAATGTGAACTTATCTTTACAGGGAAACTGCAGGGAATTGGTGTTTCCTACAGCTGTCCTTCACTATACAATGGTTTACTTCTGTGTGAGCCAGATCATTGTCATTTTACTTCATTATGTCCTCTGAGAGATTAAGGTGGTCATACATATTAGATAGAAGTATGAAAGAAATGTTTGTGTGGTGAATGATAGTTTTGCCAATGCAGTCATACATATATTAGTCTATATTGGCCATTACAGTTATCTAGACTGGGCAAACATGGTCATTGATACCAGGCAAGGACAAACAATCTTTTACTGTGGAACATTCTTGCCCAGAAAGATAATTTGTGGAACATCCTCCTTCACCAAATACTATCAAGTACTAGAAACCTAGATCAAGAGATCAGCCTAGATTTATGCAGACAATGACGATCTATAAACAATGGGCTGAAACAATTTCTTGTTGTCAATAACAGATCGATGGTTGAAAGCATCCATTTTGATCAACTTATGTGTAGACTAATGTGTACGGCCACCTTACCCACACTTTGAATGCGTTCATAAACAAAAAGTAATCTATATGGGGAAGATTTATCAAAATCTGTGCAGAGGAAAAGTTGCCCAGTTGCCCATAGCAACCAATCAGATCGTTTCTTTCACTTTGCAGAGGCCTTGTTAAAAATGAAAGAAGCGATCTGATTGGTTGCTATGGGCAACTGGGCAACTTTTCCTCTGCACAGGTTTTGATAAATCTCCCTCTATATTATTATAACCTATTGGCTTCTGCACACATTCTAGTCATGCGGTAACCACTATACTCTTCTTATCTTCTAGGTTCCCATCATCATTCCAGTGATAGTGCTCATTGCCTCCGTCTACCTGGTGTTGGCCCCGGTTATTGACAGCCCTCAGATGGCCTATCTCTACGTTGTCCTCTTCATCCTTAGTGGAGTAATAATTTACATTCCGGTTATCCACTATAAATGGTCTTCAGGGTGGTTCCATTCTATCACGCTCCATCTTCAGCTCCTGCTTCAAGTTGCACCAACTGATAAAAATGACTGAGATGAGGTTTCTCTTTTAGGGCAGGGTCAGACATGGCGCATCCGCAGCATATTTCACACTGGGGATGTGCTGTCCACAGTCAGAGAGGGACTGCAGAGCGAGCTCCCAGCTGTGGAGAGGCACCTCTGTTTGTTAGCTCATAGCAGCGGATTTCTACAGCGGGAAATCTACAACAACGAGTGGACACACAGATCTACCCGGTCACAGCCAGGAGATTGCTCTGCAGTGCCTCTCTCTGACTGCCGTCTTCCGTTGCCCCATGTGACCCTGCCCTAAAGAATATTGGGACCTCATATATTTAATTTTTCTAGTAATGCACCACAATGTGTTGTTTAATTGGTACTTTATGGTCAACACTAAGATATTTCACCAGCGGTTCTCTGGTTTACAGAAGCCATTGTCAAATACTCTCTCCAGGTATTCTGGGTTAATGGGGGGGGGGGGGGGTGCGCAGAAAGTCATTTCAAAGATTATCCTTTAAACTATGTTTATATGTTTACACATCCTTTTTACGGAATATTTTGAGGCATAAAACTGCGTCTCTATGTATTTCTATGGGAAAATGCTTGTCAGTTCACATGTAGTTTTTTTTTTTTTTTTCTTCTATTGTGGCCATAAAAATAAAAGTACATGGTATTTAGGCTCTATGGCTATGTTTAAGCGTATTATTAGCCTGAATAAAAAAAATACACTTTGTGAATATGAAACCATTGATTTCAATCAGAACTTTGTAGTCAAGGGCAGAACTACTGTAGTAACGGCAATAGTGGCTGCTATGGGGCCCCACAGGGTCCGGTGGGCCTGAAACAGGCATACAATATTCCCCCAGGCTTTTGGTATTATCTGCGGGTGTGATCTCATTTCTGGCTTTTAAGGTGTGGTCAGGGAACCATTGTTTTTTGCCCCTGCTGTGATCTTTACTCCCAACCTCAGGAACTATTATTTCTGTAGTATTTTTAATGGTATTAGGCAGTTCTTTAGGTACACTATTGGGGGCACATAAAATACTCTTTTTGAATATAGCCTTTAAAGGGGTACTCTGCCAGAAAACGTCTTATCCCCTATCTAAAGTAAAAGGGATAAGATGTCTAATCGCTTGGGTCCTGCCGTTGGGGACCCCCATGATCTCTGCTGTGGCACCCCAGTCATCTGGTGCACGGAGTGAACTCCGCTCCATGCCAGATGACTGGCTACTGCAGCTGCCACGCGCCCTCCATTCATGTCTATGGGAGGAGGCGTGACGGCTAGGCACTAGCTGCTATGCCCTCTCCAATAGACATGAATGTAGGGGGCACTGTGTGGCCTCACAAACACAGAAGCTCCAAGCTTCCATGTTCCGAATGCTGCCGCTGCTGGTCTGGAGATCGTGGGGGTCCCCAGCAGCCCCTCAATCCTTGCACATGCGCTCGAAACAAGTCAAGATTTGGAATGCAATCTGAAGCAAGCATGCTGTGAGCTTGATTATATAAAATAAAAGCTGCATTAATTGCTCCTGCTGCATCGACTATCTTTCATTTTCCCAGTGTATCCATGCATTACATGGACCTCCCATTGATTTCAATCAGAACTTAGTAGTCAAGTGCAGAACTACTGTAGTAACGGCAATAGTGGCTGCTATGGGGCCCCACAGGGACCGGTGGGCCCGAAACAGGCATACAATATTCCCCCAGGCTTTTGGCATGATCTGGGGGTGTGAATTAATTTCTGTCTTTTAAGGTCTGGTCGGGAAACCATTGTTTTTTGCCCCTGCTGTGATCTTTACTCCCAACCTCAGGAACTATTATTTCTATAGTATTTAATGGTATTAGGCAGTTAGGCACACTATTGGGGGCACATGGGGCAGCAGCAGGCTCAGCATTGGCAGAAGCAACAGAATGGCATTATAAGGGATTGGAGAGGGTTGCTGAAGAGCTGAGGGTGGCTGCAGTAGTAATGGCCCAAAGCTGTCTGGACCAAGAGGTAAATAAAAGGAAAGAAAATGTTTAGTCGGAGAAGTCATTACCTGTGAGTCACTGGGTATAATAGTTCTGTATTATATGACTGGGTTTGATCAGTATAACATGGGGGGTAGTTGGTTGCATGCAAACATTTTCTACAGGACCCAACTTATAGTTATGCCCCTGTTTTATATGCATGTTTAAAAGCTGATCTTGAGGACTGAAGTAGACAGGGATGAAAATAATTTACGCTGCCCATTGTGTGTGGATAATAAGTAACAATTACCTACACTGATTTCTATAACTATAGCTTGTCCTCCGAGCTGAAAACAGGTCCACACTTATTCAGATTAGTCTCTAATACTCCAGCCCAGTGGGAGACTTGGTTGACCATAGGCTCTCAGCAGTTTTCGAACTTTGACCCCCCTTTCCACGCCACTGCTCTGCTACACTGTATCGCTTCTCCTTGGTGGAAGTGGACAAACTTGCTGTAATGTTGAACTGGTGCAGAAAACAATAATTTTGATTTGCAAAAGTTTGGCTTACAAGTGCTAGGCTCGATTTCTGCCTAAAAAAAGTGGCCCCCTCCTCTATGGTACCATTTTACTACTGTGACCTGGTGAGTCAAGGGTCGTGCAGAAAACAAACCTAGCTGAGGTTTGAAATCTGGCAAAAGCAGTCAAAGGTAAGATCAATTGTGTTTCCCATTGTAGCCTTGAATGGGATTCCCCCAACTCAGTTATCTCCATCAGTCCTATAGAGTGGGAATTGGGTGGGACCATTATATTAACAAAGTGAAACAAGGGACCCCTGTTCTTGTAATTGGTGGGGGTCCTAGCAGTCAGACTAAGCTTCACCTTTCCTACACGTTGGTTCTGACTTTCTTGAGTGGCGTGTAGTGAAAGAAATGAGGCCCTTCTGTATTCAGGCGCTGCTTTGTCCCGTAATAAGGATATTAGTCACATCCAGAATGGACTTGGTTATTGAAATCAGAATAACAAAACAATGATGTGCTTTGGGGGCTTTCAGCACAGCTTCTGAGATTTATGGAAAGAGTTCACAAAAACAAAATACACAGTACAATATCAATAAAAGCAATAAAACCTTGTTCATTAGATATGATACCTGCCATTGTTTCCATGCTTGAGCAAGGGCCTCCGCCTCCTCCTATGCATATGAGGGTTTATGAGCTGGGGGCAGTGCAGGAATCAAGCCTACCATTCATTGGCCAAGTCTTTTTCAACCAGCTCTAGGCCTAAAGTGTTCCTGTCATTTAGAATATTTTTTGACATGTCAAGCTAACATGAAAAAATGTTGATCAGTTGGAGTCTCAGTGCTGAGACCCCCACGGACCTCTAGATAGATATAACTGGGTGAAGCATTCCATTATAGTCTAAAGTCTCCTGCAGAGCGATCGCAAAGCTGGGAAGTAACACTTTAACTGTATCGGTCACGCTGAAGTGGTCAAGGTCATAGTGATGTGGTAGATGGACACAAATAAGTTGAACTGAATTTATACACAGTCTAGTAAAAGTTGTGGCCTGTATGTGAAGGGATCCAGTTATCTGTGCTGCCATCCTGGTTCTTGGCATGGCTGGCAGCTCCAGTGCTTTGTGAATAGAAGAGGGAGGGAGTGAGAAGGATTGGATAGGGAACAGGTGGGCAGGTGTAAGAGGGGGGGGGGTCTGTAGAGCAGGTAACAGAGCACAGCGCAGGTTCATCTTACCTGAGGAGACAAGTTTCCCACCATCCCATCCATATAATTAGTTTTATTGGGAGATTTATCAAAACCTGTTCAGAGGAAAAGTTGCTGAGTTGCCCATAGCAACCAATCAGATTGCTTCTTTCATTTTGCAGAGGCCTTGTTAAAAATGGAAGAAGCGATCTGATTGGTTGCTATGGGCAACTCAGCAACTTTTCCTCTGGACAGGTTTTGATAAGTCTCCCACTTAATGTCTATTCTCTGGATGACTACACTTCAGATGCTATGAGGCAGGAGTCTACCAGTATAGCACTAGCTTATTGCACTCAATGACGGGTCCTGTTAACAACTTGCATTGATTCTAACAGGGTTCAGAAACTGGATGAAAATAACCTGGTAAGTGATATTGATTGTGGCTTATGTATAGCATGTATATAAGGCATGAATGGGGCTCATGTCATGTGAGTGCCGCATGTGCCCTGGTTATAGGTGGGAAATGTGCTGATGGTGTGTACAGTGCAGGGGTACACTACACGAGCGGCCCAGAGTGCTTATGGTGTGTTTCCACTATCCGTGCAGGGAAGTGAGTGGCACACGTGTATTTAGTTTTTTTTTATTCTGTCTACATATGAAGAATATAACATTCCTTTTTGTAGATTTGATCACTTTGAAGGGAGGGACTTGAAGGGTGTATAAAGATCTGGATAAACATGCTATATAGGGGTTAAGTCAAGGGTATGGTAGACATAGGGCCCACCATGACATCAATCAGGGGCCCATATATTACACTGCCTGACTTGAGGCTGTCAGGACATGCTGGGGGTTGTATTATCACAGCTAGAGATTGTAGATCCTTGTGCAATTTAACATGTCCTTTTAGCCTATAACCAGGAGATGGCGCTGTTGTGTGAAGAATTCATGTATGCATGCACTGATAAATGACCGGGACCATTACTTGCTCATATGTGTAACTGTGTTATAGAAACTAAATCATCTACACTGCTCAAAAAAAGGAAACACTAAGATAACACATCCTACATCTGAGTGAATGAACTAATCGTATGAAATACTTTTTTTTTTTTTTAAACTTTGTTTATTGCATTTTATAAATTTTACAAGAAAAGAGAAATCTAGAAAAGCATAAAGAAAACACATTATTAAGGTAGGCAAAGTCGGGCAACGCAGTACCCTGGATGCCACAGTGTTCAAACCGCGTATACAAAGAACTAAGTGATACAACAGTAATCAACCCGCATCCCGCCCCTTCCCAGCTTCCCAAAACTCGCACTGACATGCATCCTGGACAACAACGACATCACACTGAGACAAGGACAAGAACAAACTAGATAAAAACAAGAGGGTAGTTAAAAATCATAATAAGGAGAAAGAAAGAGGGAAAGCCAAAACCAATGAAACCACTTCGAGTAGAATGCATGATCGGTTAGCAAATGTATCACAAGCAACCAGTAGGACTAGAGGTTCATCCCACACCATCTGAGAGACGAAGCGGACCCAGAGTGTCACCAAGGGCCGCTCTACAATACCACTCCGTGAGGCGGAAAGCCAGAACAAACGCATCAATTTGAGGTTTGTCAAAGTGGGCCACCATAATAGTACGCCATTTAGCGAAAAACTTTTTTACATTCCTTTCCTTATGCCTCTCCGTGTCCAGTCTGTCTAGTTCCATGAAGGTTTTCAATTCTGCCACCACGTCCGACAGAGCCGGCATACGCGTGTGGATCCATTCCCTGAGAATGATTTGTTTGGGCACCAGAAGAATTACATGTACAAAGCGTGGTAGGTTGCGCTAACCAGCCGCTTCAGCCACCTCAGGATCGACAGACTGGAAAAGGAGGGCCTGTGGGGACAATGGGACCCTAACCTTCCAGTAACAAGTAATATAACCTACTATCTCGGTCCAGTAACTTTGAGAGTATGAGCAACTCCATATGCCGTGGTAGAAGTCGGTACCGGGGCAAGAACATTTAGGACAGGAGGTAAGTCTATCAGGGCAGGAGGCGGACGTCGGGAGATTGAAACCCAGGTACCCATAATGCATAATTTTGAAAAAGGTCTCCCTCCAGCGCTCACTGATTATGTTGGCTCTAACCTTAGCCCATCCCTCCAAGATCTTTGATCATAAATCCTCATCAGGCACAATGGATTCCCATTTCCGAAACACCCCCGTACGAGAAATTTTCAGAAAATAGTTATTAAGACTCAGATATAGGTATGATGGGGAAAGCTTCCGTGCCTGGGAACCCACAATGTCTTCAAAGGGAGAGGGGGATACTTCAGAAGAGGGATTACTAAGACGTGATCTGCAAAAAGATAAAAGTTGGGATACCTGTAGAAAGTGAGTGGCAGGTAGGGAGAAAGTAGCCAACAATTCCTGTGGACGCATCCATCGCTTCTCCTCCGCATGCATTAATTGTTTGGCCAGTTTAACCCCCTTTCGGCGCTACTCATTGAATAAACCACTCTCCACCCCCTGCGGGAATTTCGGGATGACCCCAGAGGTCCAGACGCCCTGACCTTAAAAAGGGCAGGTTAAAGCCCTTGCGGACTGCTTTCCAGGTCAGAATCTTATCCCTAACCACTAATGTTCTCTTAATGTGAGCCGGAAGGCGAGGAATGCGCGTGTGTAAGCTGGCCGAGAGCTTCCATGGGAAGACCAGGTCCGCCTCTGAGATATAGTTAGAATGGAAACTAGATTCATGAATCCAATCCAGGACATGTCTGAATAGACAAGCCAAGTTTGTATCCGCAGACGTTGGGTAATCCAACTCCACCATTTGTCTTGCGCAACATTAATTTTTGCAGGGCGATTCTCTGTTGCCTGCCAGCCCACACAAAGCGAGAAAATGCAGTGTTGAGGTCCTTCACATGTTTGTGTTTGAGTAGCAAGGGCAGGGTTTGCAGATGATATAGCATCCGGGGAAAACTAATCATTTTCACTAAGTGGCATCGGCCAAGTAGTGAGAGGGGAAGATGAGACCATCAGAGCAACTCATCTTGTATCGTCTTTAGTAGGGGCGGATAGTTGAGGGAATATAAAGATGAAGGCAACCTGCAACTGTTGATCCCTAAGTACGTTATATAAGGCTTAATAAGCGCACCAGGGAAGCCCATTGCAGTCCAAAACGAGGATGGTTTGGAGGGGCCCAGGGGGAGAACCTCACTCTTCAAGGGGTTAATTTTGTGTCCGGAGAATAGGCCGAAATGAGACAGAGTGGACATGAGAGGACCATAGTGAATTCTCGGGTTAGCCATAAAGATTAAAATATCGTCAGCGAAGAGAGTCACCTTGACCTCCGTTCGCTGAATCGGTATCCCACAAAATAGTGAAGTATCCTCCAGGTGACGTGCCAGGGGTTCAAGGGCCAAGTTAATCAGTAGGGGCGAGAGGGGGCAACCCTGTCTTGTACCCTTATATAGAGGGAAAGGCTGGGAAAGAAAGCCCGAGGTGTGAACCCGAGCCTGTGGTGAGTAGTAGAGACCCCCTAAGAAAGTGCAAAAGGACCCGGTGATCCCCATCTTGTCCAACACCATCCCCAGCCAGTCCCATCTGACATTGTCAAAAGCCTTTTCGGCATCCAGCGCAATTAAAATGGGTGATTCACCTTGCCGGGGATGATGTTGGTCCCTGTCTAAAACCGTCAGCACCTTTGCGAATGTTAGACACTGCTGACCTATTCCGAACAAAACCAACCCCTGACGGGCCAATGAGCGAAGGGAGGAACATACTAAGGCGATCAGCCAGTATTTTGGACGCCAGCTTAACATCTTGGTTAATGAGCGAAATAGGTCGGTATGAGTGCGGCTGGAGGAGGTCCTTATTGGGCTTCAATAAGAGTTTAATGGTGGCCACATTAGCATGTAGGGGTAGGGATCCCGTGTGAAGCAGGTGATTAAAATAGTTCGTCAATGGAGTCGCCACATTGTCATTCAATGTTTTAAAAAATTCCCCCGAGAACCCATCAGGCCCCGGTGCTTTGCCGTTATGCAGCTGTTTGATCGCTTGCGTCACTTCTGTCACTGAGAAGTCCGCGTTAAGGGCCGAGTGTTGGTCGGCGGTTAAAGGCAATCTGAGCGACTCCAGAAACGCCCTACCCAGGGGCATGTCAGCAGTAGTGTCACTGTAAAGATATTTGTAGAAATCACGAAATATTGAATTAATCACCTTCGGGTCAGAATGGACTTTGCCTTGAACATCCCGTAGGGAAGGGAAACTCTGAGGGGGATGTCTGCCCATGGCCAGGCGTGCAAGTAGGCGGCCTGACTTGTAACCAAAGCGGAATAGCTCAGCTTTAAATTTAGAAAAAGATGCCATACAGTTCAGGGAAAACACTGAGGGCAAACAAATATCACTGGACAAACACTAAGCACCACGCACAACACGCGCGCACACACAAGGCAGACCAAGGACTGAGCGTATCCAGCACAAAAAGTGAAAAGGTGCAAAGTAGTGAGGCACTGGCTCGGGTTTTAACTCCTGTCAACCGCTGACACTAAGAGACACAAAACAAGACCACTTAGACACACGTGTACTTTGACAATACAACAAACATCCTACACCGTGTTATGGACTTCCTTTTTTCTACCCTAACTAGAGACCCCGTCTCCCAGCCTAACAATATGAGAAATCAAGCTGCTTTGGAACAAATGGTGCTGAATTCCCATTGTCGTTTTGCCACCGGTTCCGAGAAGTCTTCAAAAAGGAGAACTTGGCAGCCCCTGATCATCAGGGGAGAGGTGCGCTTCCTGAAAGCGCGGATCAATGCCTGGCAGTTGAAGTCCAAGAGTTTGAAAATGACTTGGTGTGGCCTGTTGCGGTTATTTGCTTGGGAAGAGAACAAAAAGTGGTCCAGAGACCCATGATCCGGGCCCATGCAGTGAGCTAATACTTTCGTCTTTACATATTTGAATGTGCTGATAACAAAATCACACAAAAATTATCATTGAAAATCAAATTTAACAACCCATGGAGGTCTGGACATGGAGTCACACTCAAAATCAAAGTAGAAAACCACACTACAGGCGGATCCAACTTTGATGTAATGTCCTTACAACAAGTCAAAATGAGGCTCAGTAGTGTGTGTGGCCTCCACGTGCCCGTATGACCTCCCTACAATATCTGGGCATGCTGCTGATGAGGTGGTGGATGGTCTTCTGAGGGATGTCCTCCCAGACCTGGACTAAAGCATCCGCCAACTCCTGGACAGTCTGTGGTGCAATGTGGCATTGGTGGATGGAGCGAGACATAATGTCCTAGATGTGCTCAATTGGATTCGGATCTGGGGAACAAGCGGGCCAGTCCAAAGCATCAATGCCTTCCTCTTGCAGGAACTGCTGACACACTCCAGCCACATGAGGTCTAGAATTGTCTTGCATTAGTAGGAACCCAGGGCCAACCGCACCAGCATATGGTCTCACAAGGGGTCTGAGGATCTCATTTCAGTACCTAATGGCAGTCAGGCTACCTCTGGCAAGCACATGGAGGGCTGTGCGGCCCCCCCAAAGAAATGCCACCCCACACCATTACTGACCCACCTTCAAACCGGTCATGCTGGAGGATGTTGCAGGCAGCAGAACATTCTCTATGGCGTCTCCAGACTCTGTCATGTCTTTCACATGTGCTCTGTGTGAACCTGCTTTCATCTCTGAAGAGCACAGGGCGCCAGTGGCGAATTTGCCAATCTTGGTGTTCTCTGGCAAATGCCAAATGTTCTGCACGGTGTTGGGCTGTAAGCACAACCCCCACCTGTGGACGTCGGGCCCTCATATCACCCTCATGGAGTCTGTTTCTGACCGTTTGAGTGGACACATGCACATTTGTGGTCTGCTGGGGGTCATTTTGCAGGGCTCTGGCAGTGTTCCTCCTGCTCCTCCTTGCACAAAGGCGGAGGTAGCGGTCCTGCTGCTGGGTTGTTGCCTTCCTATGGCCTCCTCCACGTCTCCTGATGTACTGGCTTGTCTCCTGGTAGTACCTCCATGCTCAGGACACTACGCTGACACACACAACAAACCTTCTTGCAACAGCTCGCATTGATGTGCCATCCTGGATGAGCTGCACTACCTGAGCCACTTGTGTGGGTTGTAGACTCCGTCTCAAGGTACCACTAGAGTGAAAGCACCGCCAGCATTCCAAAGGGACCAAAACATCAGCCAGGAAGAATAGGAACTGAGAAGTGGTCTGTGGCCACCACCAGCAGAACCACTCCTTTATTGGGGGTGTCTGGCTAATTGACTATAATTTCCACCTGTTGTCTGTTCCATTTGCACAACAGCATGTGAAATTGATTGTCAATCAGTGTTGCTTCCTGAGTGGACAGTGTGATTTTACAGAAGTGTCATTGACTTGGAGTTACATTGTGTTGTTTAAGTGTTCCCTTTATTTTTTTGAGCAGTGTATAATTCTGCAATTGATTCTGCGTAGTAGCCATTGTTATCACTTATCGGTATTGTTATCACTTTATAGAGGTCTAGTGAGGACATATCCCTCTGTCTATATCAGTGTTGTTTAACCTGTGGCTCTCTATTTGTTGCAAAACTACAACTCCTATCATGCCCTGACAACCATCGCCTGCTATTTAAGCCTAAAGGAAAATTTTTGCCCCGTATAGAAGGCACAGTAATCCCAGTGACAAAGTCCAAAAATGCAACTCCACATCCTGGAAATAATGCATCTAAGATAGGAAATGTTGTTTATTATAGAAATTCACATGGAATTGCACTAAAGACCTTTTTTGACACAACAATGTGACACTTACCAGTCCTGTGTATGAATCTGCATTCCCGGGTCCCTACAGTGTTCAGCATCAGCCCACATGATGAAGAATGAGCAGGAGCAGTGTTATTTCTGCTCAGTGCTGCTCTCTGGCGGACAGTTGTTACCTCCTGGGAGTTCTATTTGAGTAGTGCTGCTCTCTGATTGGCTTAAAGTATTCTGCATGACTGTTATCTAAGGGATTTCTGGCAATTTTTAACCCCTTAAGGACCGGGGCTTTTTACGTTTTTGCATTTTCGTTTTTTGCTCCTTGCCTTTAAAAAATCATAACTCTTTCAATTTTACACCTAAAAATCCATATGATGGCTTATTTTGTGCACCACCAATTCTACTTTGTAATGACGTCAGTCATTTTGTCCAAAAATCTACGGTGAAATGGGAAAAAAATCATTGTGCGACAAAATTGAAGAAAAACCGCCGTTTTGTAACTTTTGGGGGCTTCCGTTTCTACGCAGTACATTTTTCGGTAAAAATGATACCTTATCTTTATTCTCTAGGTCCATACGATTAAAATGATACCCTACTTATATAGGTTTGATTTTGTCGTACTTCTGGAAAAAATCATAACTACATGCAGGAAAATTAATACGTTTAAAATTGTCATATTCTGACCCCTATAACTTTTTTATTTTTCCGTGTATGGGGCGGTATGAGGGCTCAGTTTTTGCGCCGTGATCTGAAGTTTTTAAAGATACCATTTTTGCATTGATAGGACTTATTGATCACTTTTTATTCATTTTTAAATTATCTAAAAAGTGACCAAAAATGCACTATTTTGGACTTTGGAATTTTTTTTGCGCGCACGCCATTGACCGAGCGGTTTAATTAATGATATATTTTTATAATTCGGACATTTCCGCACACGGTGATACCATATATGTTTTTATTTACACTGTTTTTTTTTTTTTTTATGGGAAAAGGTGGGTGATTCAAACTTTTAATAGGGGAGGGGTTAAATGATCTTCATTCACTTTTTTTTTTTTACTTTTTTTTTTTTTTTACTTTTTTTTTTTTTTTTTGCAGTGTTTATAGGTCCCATAGGGACCTATAACACTGCACACACTGATCTTCATCATTGATCACTGGTTTCTCATAGGAAACCAGTGATCGACGATTCTGCCGCATGACTGCTCATGCCTGGATTTCAGGCACTGAGTAGTCATTCTGCGATCGGACAGCGAGGAGGCAGGTAGGGGCCCTCCCGCTGTCCTGTAAGCTGTTCGGGATGCCATGATTTTGCCGCGGCTATCCCGAACAGCCCACTGAGGTAACCGGCAGCTTTCACTTTCGGTTTTAGCCGTGCGGCTCAGCTCTGAGCGCGTGGCTAAAGGGTTAATAGCGCGCGGCGCCGCGCGCTATTAGCGGCGGGTCCCGGCTTCACTATGACGCCGGTCCCGCCGTGATATGATGCGGGGTTACTGTGTAACCCCGCGTTATATCACGGGAGCAGGACCAAGGACGTACCAGTACGTCCTTGGTCCTTTAAGGAGTTAAAATTGCGCTACTCCCCGTGGGTGCGTTATGTTTCTGTGGTGAGGGTGTGATAAGGGCAAATGGAATTACCCTAGGGGCAGATGGCATTAACCCCTTGTGTTCGTGACACCATGGCACGGTGTATCCTTTGCACCACCTGAAGGAATACCGCTGGACCTGGGCTAGGCACGGTGGCAAATGACTCAGACGCCAAGTTATGGAACAACTGCAGCTTTGAGTCAGAAAGATGTAACAGTCTATACAGCTTTGCTAGGCCCACGTAGGTGACCAGTGACTTCAAAGACCTTAGGGCTTGCTGGGACTTATAGTGGACTTGGACAATTTGGATGCAGGCTACGCTGACTTGAGACAGGATGACATGGACTGACTTGACTATGGCAGACTATGACTAACTTCACCCCTTCTGTAACTAACCAGGCTTTGACTTGACCTGTGGGGCAATGGACTTGAGAATCCATGGCTGCTTGACTGACTTTAGGCCTCCTCTGGACTCCAGACACACACCTAGGACTTGACTTCACTGTAGTTCAGCAAGGATTTCAAGAGAGTGAGAGAGCTCCACCCAGGGCTTATATAGGGGAGACTAGGAGGGGTCCCATAGGTCGCCCTCAGGTTACATGGTCACTGACACCTCACTGGGTTACAATCACATGGCATCAGGTTAATCACATTTCAACAATTCTTATACCTGTAATGTTTTATAGCTTTATTATGCCCAGGGGACACGGTAGGGAGGCTGCCTGACAGGGCAGCAAGGGTACAGGGGTGCAACTCTTGTACTGGGCCACCACAAACTCCCCCCTCCTAAACACAGCTGTCCTTGGCGCCCAGTCCTGGAGGGCGGACGACTGAAGTGGCCACTGGGGCCTGGTGATGACAGGGGAACCCTCTGGCCAGTAGAGTACCCTGTACTCGAGGACAGGAAAATAATTTGAGCATTTTGACATTACTCACTATGGACTGGAAATATACATTTTAAGTACAGTTCAAACTAGACATTATATATGGCTAGTTTATGCACAATCCACTATGTACATGACATCAGAATTAACTGTACAAAATAACACTTAGCATGAGCTATCCTAGACTGACTAAATATGACTAGACTTTACACTGACAACTTTATACAAGGTGCTATCACTATTTTCTGTACCTGGCTTGTAATTGTCCCTGAGTTGACCTTTGGGATTTGTGCAGCACCACCTCTGGAGTATCTGGAACTCTTGGAGCTTCTGGAGCTGCAGCCGGCTCTTCTTCAGTGAATTCAGGAGCTGCAATCAGTTCAGGACTTGCTGGATTCAGTCACTGGCATTTGTGCTGGAGATGTTGGAGACATGGTTGGCATTCTGGAGACAGGTGTATAGGCCGGAGCCAATGGTGACGGGACTGGGACTGGTGTGGTGACTAACGCTGGTTGAACTAGTCCCGGTGTTGGAGATACACAGAAGAAAGCTGGCTGATTCAGAGAGAACATGGGGTAGATCTTCTCTTAGACAGAGCTTGATACGATTCCGATGAATGACTTGTCGCTCATACCCAGGATTCTGTACTTCGTATACATCAGATTCGGGGTAAGGCATGGCCGTCACCCAATAGGGTTCTGTCTCCCAGATGGAATCCAATTTGTTAGTTCTTGTGAACTTCCGTAGCCAGACTTTATCACCCAATTTTAAGTGGTTTGGTGGAGGCGTGATGGTTGTAGTCTTCTTGTTGCCTGTGTTGGGCCTCACCCATTTTCCTACTGACAATTTCCTTAGCTTCTCTGATCCTTCTCTGATGGTTAGAGACCCACTCAAGGGAGGCTTGTGGAGAGTTGTTGATCTGGGCCTGTAGCCCCAAGGTCCGGTCTTTTGGCAACTCCCCGTATAGTCCCATCATCAAGTAGAAAGGGGTATACCCCGCAGAACAATGGACGGTAATGATATATATTTCCAATAATTTGGGCAATAGTCTGGCCCACTCCTCTTGTCTTGACACAGAGGCTGCTCGCAGCATATGGATAAAGACTTGTTTGAGCCCATTCCCCTGAGGGTGGTAGGTGGTGGTCCGGAGCTTCTTACAGGCATGGAATTGGCATTGCTCTTGGAAGAGTTGGCCCTCGAAGGGCATTCCATGGTCAGTTAGGACAGACTCTGGACACCCAAGGGTTTGCAGATCTTTGACGGGTACTATGACAACAAATTCGGAGTAATGATCCACTGGTGAGAGCATAAGTATACCAAGACCAGGAAGAAGACAATTTGACAAGGTCTAGAGCGACCAACTGGTTGGGCCTTTCACTCTGGATGGAATGGAGGAGTGCTCTTGTGTCCTTGCGCACATTCTTGGTGACGTTGCAGACTGCACATTCACTGCAGCATTTTTCAATGTCACTCCGCATTCTGCTCCAATAGAATCTTCACCTGACAGTAGCTTCAGTCTTGTGGACTCCAAAGTGTTCAAACTGATCATGATAGTCTTCCAGGTGTATAGGTCTTTAACCTTTTCAAACCTGGGTTCACTGTCCATGAGGGCGGTCACAACATTCTGGTTCACTAACCGGCAATGACATTCCACTTGCCACTTCTGTACTTGATTGTGAAACTGTAATTGGCTAATATTGAAGCCCAACGCTGTTCGATGGCATCCAACTTGGCAGTGTTCAGATGAGCCAACGGGTTATTATACGTGTAGACAGTAAATGGCTTGGCAGCCAGATAGTCTTTTTTAACTTTTCGGTCATGGCACATACCAGGGCGAGAACTTCAAACTTGAATGAGCTCTAATTAGCATCATTCTTCTCTGCTCCTCGCAGATTACGACTGGCATAGGCAATTACTCGCTCTTGTCCTCTCTGGACTTGGGACAGGACAGCTTCCAGACCTTCAAAACTGGCATCAGTATATAGCTGGAATGGCTGACTGTGGTCTGGATATGGCAAGATGGGTGGTTCTGTCAGCAGACGTTTAAGAGCTCGGAACGCTGTCTCTTGCTCTTTGGCCCATTCAATATGTAGTCTTCCATTGTAGTTCTCCTTCACCATACCCCGTAGGAGAGCTGTGAGGAGAAAAGAAATGAGGGAGGAGTTATTTGTGTTTTTTTTTTTTTGGCCAAAAAACCTCAAACAAAATTTGCGTCTGTTCCTAGGCTTGGCTGAGATTAAACATTATGGGTGGAGTTTTTCAAAGCCCACATTGCATTATCCTTGGCGTTTTTTTTGGGGGGGGGGGGGGACACTGTGGGGAGGCTGCCTGACAGGGCAGCAAGGGTACAGGGGTTCAACCCCTGTACTGGGCCACCACATTTGTTTCTCCTAACCAGACCCAGACACTCAGTGTTTGTAATATCATTTGGTGGCCCCAACAGCCTGGGCCCATAGGTTTCTTACACAGATCAGTGCGGCTCCAAGAGGCTCAATGAACATTGCTGGCTGCCGGGACATCTGACAAGTGATGCCCCTGACTTTGCGGTGTTGAGCCGAAGGACGTCACTCGCCTGATGTCCCGGAAACCAGCGCTGCTCATTGATTTAGAGTGGCTGTGGCTCCTGCTGCCAGTTTAAGATCAGGCAGCATGAGCCGAGATTGACATACAACATCAGTGATCCCCTGTGACTTTCCAGCTGTTGCAAAACTACAACTCCCAGCATGCCCTGACAGCCTTCAGCAGTCAGGGCATGCTGGGAGTTGTAGTTTTTCAACAGCTGGATGGATGTCTGTGGGAAGTGGTGGAAAAAAACGCCAAGGATAATGCAATGTGGGCTTTGAAAAACTCCACCCATAATGTTTAATCTCAGCCAAGCCTAGAAACAGACGCAAATTTTGTTTGAGGCTTTTTGGCCAAAAAAAAAAACACAAAAAACTCCTCCCTCATTTCTTTTCTCCCAAGATGCTATCTTTGTGGCATTTTGCCAAAAACATGGGGGGAGATTTATAAAAACCTGTGAAAAGGAAAAGTTGCTAAGTTGCCCATAACAACCAATCAGATCACTTCATTCATTTTTATTTTTTTTTTATAAAGTTTATTTACGGAAAGAATTGCATAAGTCACCAGGCATGACCTAGTATGAAACAGAGAAGAAAAACATAGCTACTTGTGTACCTTCCGGTTTTTCAGTTTTATCCTACAACTAACTATTCCATATGTAATCTGACTAAAGAAACAACCAAGATTGAAAACAACAAAATGTGGTCCAAAAAAAGAAATAGGGCAAGACATTCATATATTAGTTCCAAAATGTTAGCCTATAGTTGCCTTTATGCCCATAGCAAATAAGAAAACTAAAGATCTAAAGGATGAAAGATTGGCATGTATAGAAACATATTGGACCCCAGATAATCAATCTCGGAGATATGAATTAGGTATAGGTAAGAGTCGTGTCACTCGGGCAGTGCAAGATTTCCCAACGTACCCTTTAGATGTTCTACACAGTACCAGGTGGAATGCCTTCATGTAATTTTTCCCTATCTGGAGGATCCGATTCCCTTACGAGGAGGCAATGGATGATGTAATGCTCTGGTGTAGTAGGAAGTGAAGTACCCCAGATTATGTGTATTTACGTACGGACTTCTGTCCATAAGCATGAAACCATTGGACATTCCCACAAGCAACGCCACAACTCCGCCCTGGGCAACTGGCGCTTGGGGCATTACGTGAGATATGGAGGAGGTGGGGGAGTACCCTGCCCTTTAAATCCATATGTGGCTTTATGTACTATCTTCCAATGGACTTCTCTCAGTTGTGCACTAAGGGTAGAGTTGCAAACTTCCAATATACCTTCTTTTATACAGGATTGTAAATCAGGAGAATTTACATGAGGACCATTTGGTGAGGGCCTTTTCAGCTCTCTTTAGCGCTACATCCCTGATGGCTGCGTAGATGAGCAAAAGGGAATAATGGCTCCCAGCAGTACCCACCAATATATCAAATCCAGCTGGTTTCTCTACTTGTCATATCCCCGCACCAGACCACCGAAAAAGGAACAACATTGATTATATAACCAGTGATGAGATTCCGGAAGGCCATATTTATCTTTAAAACTATCCCATTTCAGAATAATACCATTAGAATGAGCTAGAAAGACTCCAAAAGTCCATATATTTTTCTCTACCCACAATTTACAGGCCGTATTGCTTGCACAGTGTTGTAAGGCGGGCGTATGCCACGGATGGAAGAATTTGGATAGAGACACCAAGGTAGACCAAACATTTTCCTCCCCGTGTTCCAAGCGGCCAAAGTTTTACTGAATAAAAGATTTTTTCCTGGGCATTTGGGGAATATCGTTATAGGAGAGGTGAAATAGCGTTTGCAATGAACCCAAGGGGCATATACTCTTCTCCAATCGTGTATTAGGAAAATAGGCTGTAACGTGTAACCAGTCGCAAACATGTCGGAAAACGGCCGCTAAATTATAGAATCTAACATTAGGCAGCTGTAGACCCCCTGATCCTTTACTTAAACATAAAGTGTCATAGGCCACCCTCGGGCATTTAACTGCCCATATGAATTTTGTTAAAGTCGAATGTATTCTCCTGACATCTACATAAGAGCAGGGGCATTGTTTGCAGTGGATATAGTAATTTGGGGGAAGCTCATCATTTTTATGAGCTGTATTCTACCGGAAAGCAACAAGGGTAGTTGGCACCAACAAAGTAGTTCTTTCTCTTGGTAATCAGGGGTATATTTTAGATTATACAATGATAACGGAGTGCGGCCTAGGTTAATACCTAGATATCCAAGAGAATGTCTGGCAACTTGAACTGAGGTAATCTGTAGGGGCGTATGTGGTCCATTACCCACATTGTCTACATTAAAGGGGTTCTCCACTGCTTTAACCTTCTTGGGGCAGTTAGGTAGTACTGTGGCTATATGTTATTACCCCTTAGTTTCCTGCTGGTAACGCTAATGTAGTTGGGTTATTTTTTACCTTATTTTAAAACCCGGAAGCTGGTTACTTCATTTTTTCGACCACAGTTTTTTTTCAGCCGCCGCCATCTTTCCATTGCTACGTTGCCATGCAGGGTGTGGTGTTGGAGGCCGGCCTGCCCTACGCTCCGTACGTGCCGCCTCCTGCGCTGATGAATATTCCAACGTCATAATTGCAGACCTCCTTCCTTTCAGCTTCTTATAAGCTGATTGCTGATTGGGCTGCTCGCGGCGAATTGGCTCCGTTGTTGGGCGCATTCGCAGTTCGTCCTCGGTCAGGAGTGTCATCTGCCAGAGAGCGCCTAGCAAACCTTCGGGAGCTGTCCAGCACACAGGGACACCCCTCTGGCAAGGTTAGTGTTAACAATACCCCAGCACGTCAGTCCCGAAGCTGAAAACACAATGGCACATGTGCAGATGACCCTCCCGACCGAGGACAAACTGCGCATGCGCCCAACAAAGGAGCCGATTCGCCGCGAGCAGCCCAATTAGCAATCAGCTTATAAGAAGCTGAAAGGAAGGAGGTCTGCGATTATGACGGTGGAATATTCATCGGCGCGGGAGGAGCGTGGGGCAGGCCGGCCTCCAACACAACACCCTGCAGGGTGACTTAGCGATGGAAAGATGGCGGCGGCTGAAAAAAAACAGTGGTCGAAAAAAGCCAGCAAACTAATGAAGTATCAGAAATTGAGGGAAGTGAATAAAATATACCTTTTAATTAAATAATTATTAAAATGGATCAAACATATATTTGTGAGTAGTAGTGGACAATATTAATCCACTCAAATACACATACCGATAACTAACTGTTAAATATAGTGCCTATTAACTACCAAGGTGTGTTATACACATGTCCCAGACAAACCCAACGCGTTTCCATCCCCCTTGTTGGGGGGGGGGGGGGGACGGACTTCCTCAGGGGTTAAAGGAATACATATATGTGAGACTGTCTGCCTCCAACACCTGAAAAGAAACAAAGCCAGGGGCTGTTGATACTATGCAGCCCCTGCTATAGACAAAATTGGCACATTTGTGAGAGCGCCCCACTTTTGTGGGGTAGAAAGAACAGCAGCACTGTCCGACCAGATCCTGTGATCTCTCTGGACCTGCAAGAAAAGATATATAGAGCCTGTGGCAGCTCCATTCCTGCAAATGATCACGTCCAACACCTGAAAAGGAGAATATATGTACTCACAGTTCATCATCTCGCTCTAACCTGGTGCGCACCCGCAGTGGCGGGGAGCCGTACAATGTTACCGGCTTCTAAGCGCACTGGTGAGCGAGTGGCGCTGGCGTCCTATTTAACTTCCGCTTCCGGGCTGGATCGCGGCGTCTAGCGGTGACCTCACTTCCGGTAGACGCGCATCACAAGGGGCGTGTACAAAGTCCTGTGATGTAGCCGGAAAGTGCGTCACCGCTCAGGATTAACTCCCTCCAACCCGGTACGGAGATTTAAAGAATAGCTACGATGAGCTTTAAATGAGTAGGGCTTATAGGCTAATCTAACCGCACATTTGGAGCACTACATATGGCTAAACGAGAGCATCCGTGTCCTTCTGACAGCTGATAATAGCCGTCAGTAAAGCAGAAGTCTAAAAACTGTATGGAGTCTCAGGGACTACCAATCCCAGACTCTAACGTTTACATGAATAATATTATATCTCAGGAAACCATGTTTCCAAGATAGATATACGAAATGAAAAGTGAAAAAGTGAAATTAATGTCAGATAAGGACGAAATTAACTATCTCTGGCATATGCCTAGGTCATAGATAATAATATGGCCATCTACGGTCACCCATCAGCCACCTCTCCTCATAAAATGCAGACCGACACCCATGTCCCAAATATAATGACTTAAATATAAGGAGTGCTAAGTATGGCTTTAAAATAAATAAACACAAGGTATATAGAGGTTTGGATGTGAGGGATAATACGTGTAGTTCTAAAATTATTAGATTCCAGGGAGGATCCAAATTGGGTAATCTAATTAGAAATGACGAGGGGACAAAAGGCAGGAACCTAGGGAGCCTATCAAAATTCTAACGGCCCTATTTCTAGGTCCCTATACCTAGGCGGGGTGGCCGCCCTAAAAAGGGCGGTCCCGCTCTGGAACCTAAACTAGTAATCCCTAAAGGGGTAGACTAGCTCAAAGGCTGACTACAGCCCCCCCTGACTGCCTAAAACTACCCCCAAAAGATCTTTGAATCCTCCCCAAAATAACCCCTACAGAAAACTAGTAAAACATAGCTGTTCATTCAGCCCTGACGGTGTGACCATCTGCAAAAGGTAAATCCCCCTGGTCTCTTTCTGTAGGAGTATCTGGTCTAGATCTCCCCCTCTGGGTGAAGGGCTTATACTCTCAAGTCCAAAGAAGCTAAGATTAGTTATATCTCCACAAGTCTTGCGAGGGCCGTATCTCTTTTATTCCGAATGTCGCCCACATGTTCGAGCCCCCTTTTTCTTAACTCCCGTATAGTTTTACCTACGTAAGTCAGGCAGCAAGAACATTCCGCGGCATGTATTACTGCTTTTGTACTACAGTTAATAAATGTCTTAATCTTGTACACCTTCTTTGTGATCTTCATTTTGATGGATTGTCTCTTCTGCATATATATACAGGCTCGACAATGCCCGCACTTATGGGATCCTTGTATCAGATTTATTTTTTTTTTTTAGGGCGGCCACCCCGCCTAGGTATAGGGACCTAGAAATAGGGCCGTTAGAATTTTGATAGGCTCCCTAGGCTCCTGCCTTTTGTCCCCTCACCATTTCTAATTAGATTACCCGATTTGGATCCTCCCTGAAATCTAATAATTTTAGAACTACACGAATTATCCCTCACATCCAAACCTCTATATACCTTGTGTTTATTTATTTTAAAGCCATACTTAGCACTCCTTATATTTAAGTCATTATATTTGGGACATGGGTGTCGGTCTGCATTTTATGAGGAGAGGTGGCTAATGGGTGACCGTAGATGGCCATATTATTATCTATGACCTAGGCATATGCCAGAGATAGTTAATTTCGTCCTGATCTGACATTAATTTCACTTTTTCACTTTTCATTTCGTATATCTATCTTGGAAACATGGTTTCCTGAGATATAATATTATTCATGTAAACGTTAGAGTCTGGGATTGGTAGTCCCTGAGACTCCATACAGTTTTTAGACTTCTGCTTTACTGACGGCTATTATCAGCTGTCAGAAGGACACGGATGCTCTCGTTTAGCCATATGTAGTGCTCCAAATGTGCGGTTAGATTAGCCTATAAGCCCTACTCATTTAAAGCTCATCGTAGCTATTCTTTAAATCTCCGTACCGGGTTGGAGGGAGTTAATCCTGAACGGTGACGCACTTTCCGGCTACATCACAGGACTTTGTTCACGCCCCTTGTGATGCGCGTCTACCGGAAGTGAGGTCACCGCTAGACGTCGTGATCCAGCCCGGAAGCGGAAGTTAAATAGGACGCCAGCGCCAGTCGCTCACCAGTGCGCTTAGAAGCCGGTAACATTGTACAGCTCCCAGCCACTGCGGGTGCGCACCAGGTTCGAGCGAGACGGCGAACTGTGAGTACATATATTCTCCTATTCAGGTGTTGGACGTGATCATTTGCAGGAATGGAGCTGCCACAGGTCCAGAGAGATCACAGGATCTGGTCGGACAGTGCTGCTGTTCTTTCTACCCCACAAAAGTGGGGCGCTCTCACAAATGTGCCAATTTTGTCTATAGCAGGGGCTGCATAGTATCAACAGCCCCTGGCTTTGTTTCTTTTCAGGTGTTGGAGGCAGACAGTCTCACATATGTGTATTCCTTTAACCCCTGAGGAATTCCGCCCCCCCCCCCAACAAGAGGGGATGGAAACGCGTCGGGTTTGTCTGAGACATGTGTATAACACACCTTGGTAGTTAATAGGCACTATATTTAACAGTTAGTTTTCGGTATGTGTATTTGAGTGGATTAATATTGTCCACTACTACTCACAAATATATGTTTGATCCATTTTAAGAATTATTTAATTAAAAGGTATATTTTATTCACTTCCCTCAATTTCTGATATCCTAGTGACTGGAAGCAATAATTAAAGGGGATTAGAAACCCATATCCTATCTATATAATTTACTTAAACTAATGAAGTAACCAGCTTCCGGGTTTGAAATAAAGGTAAAAAATAACCCAACTACAGTAGCGTTACTAGCAGGAAACAAAGGGGTAATAACATATAGCCACAGTACTACCTAACTGCCCCAAGAAGGTTAAAGCAGTGGAGAACCCCTTTAATTTTATGAAGTAAAAACAAAAGGAAAAATAGCCAGCACAACAACCTAATACACAGGTGCCCGCTGCTGTGGCAAATACAAAATGTACAAAAAGGAAAGTTGCAACAGCACTTTGTCAAAAAATGGAGGCTCTTAGCGCACTTTTTAATCAAAATGTGTCCCCGCATCCACCACGCGGAGGTGGCCTCCTATCGGATGGGACCCTAACATGATAACTCACCTCTGCTGTGCATATAGCCTTTGACTGTGTGACATGTTGGATCAGCCATTGACTAAACCACCTCCAGTCTGAGAGGGGTCGGGTGCACAGCTAAAGAGGGTGGCACACCCCCCAACTTACAAAGTAAAAACAAAAGGAAAAATAGCCAGCACAGCAACCTAATACACAGGTGCCCGCTGCTGTGGCAAATACAAATGTGCAACTTTCCTTTTTGTACATTTTGTATTTGCCACAGCAGCGGGCACCTGTGTATTAGGTTGTTGTGCTGGCTATTTTTCCTTTTTGTTTTTACTTTGTAAGTTGGGGGGTGTGGCACCCTCCCCCTCTCAGACTGGAGGTGGTTTAGTCAATGGCTGATCCAACATGTCACACAGTCAAAGGCTATATGCACAGCAGAGGTGAGTTATCATGTTAGGGTCCCATCCGATAGGAGGCCACCTCCGCGTGGTGGATGGGGGGACACATTTTGATCAAAAAGTGCGCTAAGAGCCTCCATTTGTGACACAGAGTGCTGTTGCAACTTTCCTTTTTGTACCTTTAATTTTATACCCCAAGAATGTATCAAAATTTCTCAAGATATCAAATACATCCTTCAGTTGGGTGTCAGGGCAATTTATGTATAACAATGTATCATCAGCAAAGCCGCTTATCTTTAGTTCCGCAGAGCCCACCACGATGCCCTGGAAATTGCAGGAAATGTTGCGTCTGTGGCTCTAGGACTATATTAAAAAGGAGAGGTGACAGTGGACAACCTTGCCTTGTCCCTTATTGGAGCAAAAAAGGATCTGAGAGCTATCCAGGTAGGTGGATACGTGATTTAGGATCAGCATATGATACTTAAAAAAATACAAAAAAAACGAAATTGCCCGCCCTTTGTAAGACCATATCCAGCCAGGTCCAGTCCACATTATCAAACACTTTTTCAGTGACTAAAGCTAAAAGTACCAGGACCTGGCTGGAGAACGGCTGAGAATCCACTGCCCCTGGACTGCTAGAAAGGTGGGCAAATTAGATACTGCAAGCTACAATTTAGATATTAATTTAATGTCCACATTTATAAGTGAAATTGGGCGATAGGTCCCTGGAAGTGAGGGGTCTTTGACCTCTTTATTTTAGACTTTGTGAGCCATATTTCCCGACCCAGGCTGTAGACCCCCTGGAGAGAATATGATTATATACAGAGTGTAGGGTGTGGTAGATTTTATCAGTTAGAGATTTAAAAAATTCCCCCAGAGTACCCTCCAGGGCCAGGTGCTTTATGTTTTTTTTAGAGCCTTAATCTGAAGACAGTTCTCTCCCACTGTGATTGGTGCATTGAGTAGGTCTCTATCATCATCTGACAAACATGGCAGAGAAAGGCCATCTAGAACCACATCAATCGATTGTTTAGCATATAGGGCTTCATAATATTGCTTAAATATATTTATGACTTCCATGGGTTTTTCATACATTGCGCCCGAAGGATCTTTCAGCGGCCTAATTGGCTCCATAGGTCTCTAGCCCTGTGCCATATTAGCTAGAAGCCTACCAGATTTGTTTCCGAACTTATAGAAGTCGGACATAAATCTGTCCCTGTGATATTTATCCACCGCTGCCTGTGCAGTTTCAAAATTACGCTGAGCCTGAACCCAGGCTTGTTTAGAGTTGGTAGAAGGTGAGGTGAGGAAAGCGGTATAAGCCTGTCTCAAAACCGTGGTCATAGTCTTGTACTTGTCCTTTGCCTGTTTTTTATGGTATATGATATGGGAAGTTATTTCCCCCCGTAAAACTGCCTTCCCTGCATCCCAGAATAAATGAGGATCAGTAACATGTTCCGTATTTAATGTCGCATACTCCTCCCACCAATGACTAAGGACTTGTTGGAAGTGCTCATCCTTTAGTAGATATGATGGGAACCTCCAAACTTTGTCCGTGCCTGGAAGAAAAGAGGAAGCTATTTTCAGTCCCACCGGAGCCTGGTCAGAGATAACTACACTGCTCAAAAAGATTAATAAAAAATAAATAAATAAAGGGAACACTTAAACAAAACAATGTAAATCCAAGTCAATGACACTTCTGTGAAATCACACGGTCCACTCAGGAAGCAACACTGATTGACAATCAATTTCACATGCTGTTGTGCAAATGGAACAGACAACAGGTGGAAATTATAGGCAATTAGCAAGATACCCCCAATAAAAGGAGTGGTTCTGCAGGTGGTGACCACAGACCACAGAGTTCCTATGCTTCCTGGCTGATGTTTTGGTCACTTTTAAATGCTGGAGGTGCTTTCACTCTAGTGGTAGCATGAGACAGAGTCTACAACCCACACAAGTGGCTCAGGTAGTGCAGCTCATCCAGGATGCCACATCAATGCGAGTTGTGGCAAGAAGGTTTGCTGTTTTTGTCAGCGTAGTGTCCCGAGCATGGAGGCGCTACCAGGAGACAGGCCAGTACATCAGGAGAGGTGTAGGAGGCCATAGGAGGGCAACAACACAGCAGCAGCAGTGTGCAAGGAGGAGCAGGAGGAGCACTGCCAGAACCCTGCAAAATGGCCTCCAGCAGGCCAAAAATTGCATGTGTCCACTCAAATGGTCAGAAACAGACTCCATGAGGGTGGTATGAGGGCCCGACGTTTACAGGTGGGGGTTGTGCTTACAGTCCAACACTGTGCAGGACGTTTGGCATTTGCCAGAGAACACCAAGATTGGCAAATTCGCCACTGGCGCCCTGTGCTCTTCACAGATTAAAGTAGGTTCACACTGAGCACATAAGAGCAAAAGGTGAGAGACTATCCGATGGCGCCTTCCTGAATGATTCCAAATTGCCGTGAGTTTGAACAAGGCAATTTTATTAGAAATAGTGCAACATAAAAGTTTCGAATCCGAACCGGATTCGAAACTTTTATGTTGCACTATTTCTAATAAAATTGCCTTGTTCAAACTCACGGCAATTTGGAATCATTCAGGAAGGCGCCATCGGATAGTCTCTCACCTTTTGCTCTTTTATACTTTCTAACCGGACTGAGAAGTTACGGGAATCGGATACCGAGGCTGCCACCTGTCACCGACTTGAGCGAGTTTATATGCCATCTCAGGTGTTGTACTCTTAGTACAACACCACACGGTAAGGTGCAATTTATCCATACACCTTTCTTGTTCATCCCTCAGTATTACACCAGGAGCGCACCTCTTTTCTTTTTATAATTGTTCCACACTGAGCACATGTGACAGACGTGACAGAGTCTGGAGACACCGTGGAGAACGTTCTGCTGCCTGCAATATTCTCCAGCATGACCGGTTTGGTGGTGGGTCAGTAATGGTGTGGGGTGGCACTTCTTCGGGGGGCTGCACAGCCCTCCATGTGCTTGCCGGAGGTAGCCTGACTGCCATTAGGTACCGAGATGAGATCCTCAGACCCCTTGTGAGACTATATGCTTGTGCGGTTGGTCCTGGGTTCCTCCTAATGCAAGACAATGCTAGACCTCATGTGGCTGGAGTGTGTCAGCAGTTCCTGCAAGAGGAAGGCATTGATGTTATGGACTGGCCTGCCCGTTCCCCAGACCTGAATCCAATTGAGCACATCTGGGACATCATCTCGCTCTATCAACCAACACCACATTGCACCACAGACTGTCCAAGAGTTAATGGATGCTTTAGTCCAGGTCTGGGATGACATCCCTCAGGAGACCATCCACTACCTCATCAGGAGCATGCCCAGGCGTTGTAGGGAGGTCATATGGGCACGTGGAGGCCACACACACTACTGAGCCTCATGACTTGTTTTAAGGACATTTCATCAAAGTTGTATCAGCCTGTAGTGCGGTTTTCCACTTTCATTTTGAGTGTGACTCCATATCCAGACTTCCATGGGTTGATACATTTTATTTCTATTGATAATTTTTGTGTGATTTTGTTGTCAGCACATTCAACTATGAACAGACGAAAGTATTTCATATGATTAGTTCATTCATTCAGATCTAGGATATGTTTTCTTATGGTTTCCTTTATTATTTTGAGCAGTGTATATCACAGATGCGTTCAGCAGTCACCCTGGGTAAAACTGACAGAGACACAAATTGGTAATCCAGTCTAAACCACGATTGGTGTGAGTGAAAAAAGTGAGTAACTTCTCTCTTCATAGGATTATTATGCCTCCAAGAATCAATTAAACCTGTGGAATGGGTAAGGGATTGCAAATATAATTCAGTGTGCGGAAAAATCATAAGATCTGTTCTCTTTCGGTCCTCAGATGCATGTAACACCATGTTGAAATCTGCACCATCTCCTATATTATTTTCTCGTTCACCATGGATGTGAGCAGCTAATCTATCATAAAACAGAATTTTTCGCGTCTGGGGAGTATACACATTATAGATGCTATAAATGTTCTCCCCCTCCTCCAAATGTATATTTTGTAGCATACCCTCCGTATCTTCCCAGTGAGACTTTATGGATTGTGCCAGTCGCTTATGAATTAGAATGAGAACTCCTCCTTTACAATCTACCGCCGGTAAGCCTATGACTGTCCCTACCCACATTTTTCTACAAAAATCAGTGTGTAGTAAGTGGGTCTCCTGGAGAAGCCCCACATCCACCTTCAGTTTCTGTAAATGACGAAGAACTAATGAACGCTTCCCAGAAGATCGCAGCCCCTTTAGATTCCAGGTAACAATTTTCATAGCATAAAGAGTACATAAAGAGGATTTGGACAGAGAGCAATAGATCTACAAATAAAGCCCTTGGCAGTACAAGGTGACCTAGAGCGTCTTAGAAAGCAATTGTACCAATATTCTACACACGGGAGAAAAACAACACAAAAACAGCAACCTTAAACAAACATACAAAAACAGATGAAAACATTACTTCTAGGCAATGTAAGCCACCGTGAGAGTGAGGATTTCACATTTTTCGCCAATGTCCAACGGGCTCTCGCATGCCCGCAGTAAAACACTGCTACTATGAACTAGTACTAATGAGGCATAACATATAACATAAAGAAATAGCACAAGGCATAACAATAACAAAAGGAAGGTAAGTCAGGGGAGGTGAGGAAAAGGGTAAAAGGTATGTCAGAGAAAGAAAAGGAAGTTAGAGAACTGGTTTCTCGTTTGTCGAGAGTGATGGCAACATTTTGTATGGTGCTAGACACAAACCGCAACTCATATCTGAAACAGTTAAAAGTATCCTGGGCTATACAGAAACAAGTACTGTACATCTGACTGAAGTATACCAGAACCACAATGGTTTGTATAGAGTCTCCTGCCCTGAGCACGCAAACTCCATAAGGAGCTCATAATAACAAGGAAAAATTGAAAAACTGCACCATGTCCATTTTAGTCCCGAGCATTGCAACTCAGTAAGTCCAAAGGAGCAAGAGCAGAAAGACCTTGCAACAGCAGGTATGATGAAAAATAAAATAGGAAAAACAATGCCAAAAGAAGAATGATCCAAAGTTATATTGCTGTATAGCAATCAAAGTTCAGTCCCGGGCAGCATAACACCTCTTACCAGGTAGATTAGATAAGATGCCAGTCCAGAGCTACTACTTCATATCGTTAGAGGAGCAAAGTCCCATCCGACAGAAAAAATAGAAAAAAACAAAGAAAATGGTACCGTACAGTTCACCGAAGAAACACCGGACTGCTTCAGTGCATTCCATCCATCCACAGGTCTGGATCCAGAAGCAGTCATTCCATGGCAGCTACGGTGATAGACGGGCTATATCTGCGCTTATTCTTTTCAGATGCTGTAGCAGCTTCCACTGCCGCCCGTAGATTGAGTGCTACCTGGACATCTTCAAGAGTGCAAAAGGCCTCAGTCGTGCCATCATGTTTGATTATGCGAAGTACCGTTGGGTATTGGATTGCTGGGCTATCAGCTGGGAACATATGGGAGAAAATGCTTTGCGCCTTTTGGCCACCCCGGGCGAAAAATCATTGAACAGCAAAACACGGTGACCCGAATGATCTGTGAAGAGGTCATTTTCTTGCATGTACTGGGAATAAGTGCCTTAGTAGCATAGTTGAGTTATTTGGCGATCACCTGTCGTGGGCGAAGCTAAGCCAAGTTGGAGGAAGTGGTCGACAGTTGTCTCTGTGGTCCCAGCCTATGAGCACTTTCAACTGTGTAGCATGTAATCAATCCCAGCACTTGTGACAGGTCTTCCACACAAATGGTATGCAGCTGATGAACCGGAATGTATTCCGACAATCCGACTAACCGTATTTCCAAAATCGTCGGTCTTTTCCTGTAAAGCTTTTGTTAGCCGTAAAGAGTGTTTAGTAGACATGATTTCTTCTTCTGCCACACTAAGGCGTTCCTCTAGATCAGCTATTTGGCTCGTGTGTAGGGTAACATCTCCCTGGATGCTAGTCAAAGATGTGTCTATGGTGGTATCTATCTGTTGCTTAATGTCCGGCAATATTAGTTTTGCCACCTCCTCTGACATTAGTACAGTTAGTGAATTGTACGACAAAGTGAGACCTGGAAGCTGGGAATCATCTGAACCAGATTGCAGGTGAGGAGCCGCACTCACTTGTAGGGGTAATGCAGATAGCACTGACTCAGCCTCAGTGGCGCGCACCGCCGCCATTTTCCCGCGTCCACCTCTCCCTGTGACAAAGATATTGCAGATGTCTTCTGGCCTTGTTTGGTGTAAAAAGCGATCCAACTGACTCCTCAGCCTCTCAGACAGCTGGTAGTATATGACAGATAACAATGGCAGGGACGGGATAAAGGTCCAATCAGGACGGAGCTCTGTCTCCCTGCTCCTTACATATGCGCGCTGGAACTGAAAAGTGAAAGAAGCGATCTGATTGGTTGCTATGGGCAACTGGTCAACTTTTCCTCTTCACAGGTTTTCATACATCTCCCCCAATGCGTATTATTATAATAGACATTAAGCACCCCCCGGCTTTTCTCAAGTCATGTGATCACAAGTCATGTGATTCTTTCATCATGTGACGGGACTTTCATCTAGTGAAAAAGTGGGAAGAAAACCAACAAAACATTTTAAAAAAAGAAAACAACCATTCTCTCGGCATCCCACAAATTTGATAGCCTAAACATGCCATAGAAGGATGAAGAATACCCCATTAGTGTCTGGAGTTTCATATTACCCTATTGTTTCCAACATAATATGTGCCCGCAGCGAGCATGGTGTTTTTTTTTTGACAAACACGCCAAGTGTAATCCCAGCCTCAATGAATGTTTTCACAATAGCTTGGAACAGGCTGCAGGCTGTGCTATATATTCTCATAGTCATGGCGCACAGCGTGTGCCGCATTTATATGGCGGCTTTCCGCTGGCATATGTGATTTTCCAAAGGATAAGGAAAAGATGTCTGATCATGGAGGTCCTGCCGCTGGGACCCCCGCGATCACTGTGCAGCTGGGTTGTTGCGGCACCGTTGTGATGTCATGCCACGCCCTCTCCATTCATGTCTATGGGAGGTGGCGTGACATCACGACCCCCACCACGGGAACCCAGCACTTTAAACATACTGTTTAGAGTACTGTTTATGACGAGTACTGCATGGACATTGCTGGCAGTGGGACCCCCATGATCAGACATCTTATCCCCTATCCTTTAGATAGGGGATAAGATGTCTAGGGGCGGAGAACCCCTTTAAGGGCCAGTGCACATACCCAAAAGTTGATCCTTTGCAACCGTATGACCCCTAGTAAGTTCCCTGCATCAGAAAAAAGCTTGTGCACAGAACTTCCTGGGTGTCCTACAGTTGCCTTGGCAACTGTACCGCCCAGCATGAGCTGCCTCTCTCCGTACCGCATTGTGTAGATCGTGCAGGAGAGCAGCTTTGGACACTAAAAATAAAAAAAACTCATGCAATCTATTTTGCTAACACTGTTTTTCACACACAGAAATAAAATATATGAGTCAAACAAGTCAAAGAACGGTTTAAAAAAGGGGAACTTTATAGTTTATTAAAATGTTTGTGTAGGTTTTTTTTGTAACCTCCCATCACTCACTAAGAGCGTACAGTAACACTCAGGACAGGAAAAACCTCCAGAGGGGAGGAAACCTGTAGGGAATCCATGGCTACTGTATTGCCCTTTCTCTGGGCATACTAAAGGAGGTTACCGTTATCATTTTTGGCGAAATGTGTCTGTGTATGTGCGTGATTTGAGGGGTTATGCCTTCATCTAACTTCTTGCTTTAAGTCCGGAAATGCGACTCCACATCCTGGAAATAGTGCATCTAAGATAGGAAAACAAAAGATAGATTATCTACGTGTTTATTATAGAAATGCACATGGAACTTCACTAAAGACCTTTTTTCACACAACAATGTGACACTTACCAGTCCTGTGTATGAATCTGCATTCCCGGGTCCCTACAGTGTTCAGCATCAGCCCACATGATGAAGAATGAGCAGGAGCAGTGTTATTTCTGCTCAGTGCTGCTCTCTGGTGGGCAATGGTTATGACATCACCTGGGAGATCTATTTGAGTAGTGCTGCTCTCTGATTGGCTGAAAATAAAATAAAAAATAAAAAGCTTTTTAACATATTCTGCATGACTTATCTAAGGGATTTTTGACAATTTTTTATTAAAATGGCGTTACTACCTATGGGTGAATGAAAGAGATCGGATCCAGCTCAATGCAGGTAAAATCGGGTTTAATCCATAGGACAAGGAAGGAACAAGTTACGCGTTTCAAGCGCTGCAAGCGCTCTTAGTCATACAACAAATGCATGTTACAAGTCGGCTTAAATAGGCAGTGAGGTAATTACAGCCGGTCACAGGTCATGTGACCGGCAGGAATTAACCCCTTACAGGCAAATAGGGGCAGTGTAAAAACATAAGAAATATACTTCAAGTATCAAAACGATGGGTAAATACAAATATAATTGTAACTACATAAAAGAATAATGTCTGAAAATAATAAATGACCAATGTGTGGAGAGATGAGAGAAAAATGAATAAATAAAAAGACATAAGTTATTAAGTTTCATATTAGGAAGATATATGCCAATCATGCACATAGGCTATAAAGAAGCTACATATGAATTGACATCTTAAAAATGTATCACCAGATAGGTCCTATGTAAAAATTGACATAAGTATACGAGTGAATCAGTATATATTAGTGGACATCTGGGGAACATGTGAAGATGTCAAGAAATGCATAGACGATAACATAAATAGAGTTATACTTAATAATGGAGGATGACATCCTGCCGTTTATTCATACCAAGAGGAACTCGTGTTGATAATTTAAGAATCCAAAAGACTTCTCGGTTGAGAAGCTTTTGTTTCAAGTCACCTCCTCTCTTGGATGGGTTAACACGTTCAATTGCGGTCCATTGTAAAGAGGAAAAACTGCCATGATGTGCTTCAGCACAATGTCTGGACACTGCAGAGGTGTTTCTGGAATTGAAATGGGGGATGTCAGATAAATGTTTTCTCAACCGAACTTTTAGTGGATTTGTGGTACAGCCGACGTACTGTAGACGGCAGGTCATGCACGACACCAGGTACACCACATATGTGGTATTACAATTAATGTATTGTTTGATTGTATAAGTGACGTTAGTGACAAATGAAGTAAAGGATCTGGTGACGTGCATCACCGAGCAACAGGTGCAACGGCTGTGCCCACATCTGAATGAACCAGGGTAGGATAGCCAAGTGGGTGGAGCAGGCCTGGAGGTAGAGAAAAGACTCGGAGAGACTCTTTGGCCGATTGTGGGAGCCTTTTTGGGAACACATCTATAACCGGTTTCTTTGATACATGCATACTGGGGATCAGTCAAATCTGAGGGGTGACAGTGCCACTGGCCAAATACAGTCTTCTACATTTCGTAAAAGTACAGCTGTTAATTCCATTCTGTGTGCCCACTCATGTCACCCACCCCACGTCATAAAAAACCTGCCGGTGGGTGAGATGATTCGGGCACGCAGAAATTGTTCTACAGACAAGGATTTTTTAACTGAGGCAGAGTCTATCCAGACACGTCTGAAAGCTCGTGGTTACCCTGATTGGTCACTTAAAAGAGCCACTAAAATTGCCTTTAGTCGAAACAGACAGGAACTACTCAACAGTTCCCGTAAACCTAAAATGAAACACGACCATCCAACTCCGGTGACTTTCACTACTTCTTACAGCACTGATTTTTCTACTATTTGTAAGATCATACATACATACATGCCTATGATTTTGACTGATCCCCAGTATGCATGTATCAAAGAAAACCGGTTATAGATGTGTTCCCAAAAAGGCTCCCACAATCGGCCAAAGAGTCTCTCCGAGTCTTTTCTCTACCTCCAGGCCTGCTCCACCCACTTGGCTATCCTACCCTGGTTCATTCAGATGTGGGCACAACCGTTGCACCTGTTGCTCGGTGATGCACGTCACCAGATCCTTTACTTCATTTGTCACTAACGTCACTTATACAATCAAACAATACATTAATTGTAATACCACATATGTGGTGTACCTGGTGTCGTGCATGACCTGCTGTCTACAGTACGTCGGCTGTACCACAAATCCACTAAAAGTTCGGTTGAGAAAACATTTATCTGACATTCCCCATTTCAATTCCAGAAACACCTCTGCAGTGTCCAGACATTGTGCTGAAGCACATCATGGCAGTTTTTCCTCTTTACAATGTACCGCAATCGAACGTGTTAACCCATCCAAGAGACGAGGTGACTTGAAACAAAAGCTTCTCAACCGAGAAGTCTTTTGGATTCTTAAATTATCAACACGAGTTCCTCTTGGTATGAATAAACGGCAGGATGTCATCCTCCATTATTAAGTATAACTCTATTTATGTTATCGTCTATGTATTTCTTGACATCTTCACATGTTCCCCAGATGTCCACTAATATATACTGATTCACTCGTATACTTATGTCAATTTTTACATAGGACCTATCTGGTGATACATTTTTAAGATGTCAATTCATATGTAGCTTCTTTATAGCCTATGTGCATTATTGGCATATATCTTCCTAATATGAAACTTAATAACTTATGTCTTTTTATTTATTCATTTTTCTCTCATCTCTCCACACATTGGTCATTTATTATTTTCAGACATTATTCTTTTATGTAGTTACAATTATATTTGTATTTACCCATCGTTTTGATACTTGAAGTATATTTCTTATGTTTTTACACTGCCCCTATTTACCTGTAAGGGGTTAATTCCTGCCGGTCACATGACCTGTGACCGGCTGTAATTACCTCACTGCCTATTTAAGCCGACTTGTAACATGCATTTGTTGTATGACTAAGAGCGCTTGCAGCGCTTGAAACGCGTAACTTGTTCCTTCCTTGTCCTATGGATTAAACCCGATTTTACCTGCATTGAGCTGGATCCGATCTCTTTCATTTTCTCATTGGCTGGTGCTGTCCAGCGCCCGGATCCGTGCTCTACTGTCTGGGGCGGGGTGAGCTGGCTTTCACCTTGTTTGCCTACCTATGAGTGAGTTATATTGGTTTCTCTTAACCAGACACTCAATATTTGTAATTTCATTTGGTGGCCCCAACAGCCTGGGCCCATAGGTTTCTTAAACAGATCAGTAGGGCTCAATGAGCATCGCTGGCTGCCGGGACATCTGACGAGTGATGCCCCTGACTTTGTGGTGTGGAGTTGAAGGACGACACTCACCAGACATCCCTAAAGCCAGCGCTGCTCATTGATTTAAAGTGGCTGTGGCTCCTGCTGCCAGTTTAAGATCAGGCAGCATGGGCCGAGATTGACATACAACACCAGTGATCCCCTGTGGCTGTCGGGCTGTTGCAAAACTACAACTCCCACCATGCCCTGACAGCCAAAGGCTGTCAGGGCATGGTGGGAGTTGTAGTTTTGCAACAGCCTTTGGCTGTCAGTGCATGCTGGGAGTTGTAGTTTTGCAACAGCTGTATGGACGTCTGTCGGAAGGGGGGGAGGGGAAACGCCAAGGATAAAGCAATGTGGGCTTTGAAAAACGCCACCCATAAATTTAATCCCAGTCCAAGCCTAGGAACAGACGCAATTTTTGTTTGTTTGTTTTTTGCCAAAAAAATTTTTTTTTTAAAACACGAAAAACTGCTCCCTCATTTCTTTTCTCCCAAGATGCCATCTTCGTGGTATTTTGCCAAAAACACTGGGAGAGATTATGAAAACCTGTGAAGAGGAAAAGTTGACAAGTTGCCCATAACAACCAATTAGATCACTTCTTTCATTTAAAAAAAAATAAAAGCCTCTGAAAAGTGAAAGAAGCGATCTGATTGGTTGATATGGGCAGCTGGTCAACTTTTCCTCTTCACAGGTTTTCATAAATCTCCCCCAATGTCTATTATTATAATAGATGCCCCTCCCCCTGGCTTTTCTTAAGTCATGTGATCACAAGTCATGTGACACTTTCATCATGTGACTCAAGGATTTTTAGAGAATAATTGGGAAGAAAAACAACAAAATTTAATTTAAAAAAAAATAAACAACCATACTCTCGGTATCCCACAAATTTTATATGATTTTGACAAACACGCCAAGTGTAATCCCAGCCCAAATTAATGTTTTCACAATAGCTTGGAAAAGGCTGCAGGCTGCGCCATATATTTTAAGCCACGATAAGAGGAAAAGAGATGTATGCTGCACTTACTCGTTTAGTAGTTAAGTGCAGCATACATCTCTTTTCCTCTTATCGTGGCTTACAGTGTTGTGGATTTCCCTGCTTTGTGTGTTAGTACCTCGTTCATTGACCTCATTTACATTACGAGTATCTCGTTACCCCAGTTTGCATTCATTTGGTGTTGTACGCAGTGCCTGTATGGTCACCTACCTTTTTTCTTTTGTTCTGTGCTATATATTTGCATAGTCGTGGCGTTCAGCGTGCGCTGCATTTATGTGGCGGCTTTCCGCTGGCATATTTGGCTTTCCAAAGGATAGGGGAAAAGATGTTTGATCACGAATGTCCTGCCGCTGGGACCCCCGTTATCTCCAAGCAGCTGGGTTGTTGCGGTGCGGTGGTGACATTATGCCACGCCCCCTTCCCATTCATGTCTATGGGAGGTGGCGTGACATCACGACCCCCACCTTGGGAACCCAGCGCTTAAAGCATACTATTTAGAACAACGAGTACTGCATGGAGATCGCTGAGGTCCCAGCAGCGGTACCCAGTGATCTGACATCTTATCCCCTATCCTTTAGATAGGGGATAAGATGTCTAGGGGCGGTGTACCCCTTTATGGGCCAGTGCACATACCCAAAAGTTAATCCTTTGCAACCGCATGACCGATAGCAAGTTCTCTGCATGAGTCCCATTCATCAGAAAAAGGCTTGTGCACAGAACTTGCCTGGTGTCCTACGGTTGCCTTGGCAACTGTACCACCCAGCATCAGCGGCCTCTCTGTGCACCGTATTGTGCAGATCGTGCAGAAAAGCAGCTTTGGACACTTAAAATGAAATAAATTCATGTCAGCCATTATGCTAACACTATTTTTCACACACAGAAATAAAATAAATGAGTCAAACAAGTCAACGGATGGTTTAAAAAAAGAGGAACTTTATTTATAAATGTATTAAAATGTTTCTGCAGGTTTTTTGTTGTTGTTATCTCCCACCACTCACAAAGAGCATACAGTAACACTCAGGACAGGAAAAACCACCAGATCGGAGGAAACCTGAAGGGAATCCAAGGCTAAGCTTCTAAGCCAGTCAGTCAGGCCCTGTGCTGACCACAGACTCTCTACACAGCACTTGGGTATGTACATTGTAATGGAGCTAGGTTAAAGGGGTTATTTTTAAAAATATGTTTTCAAATCAACTGGTGCCAGAAAATACACAGATTTGTAAGGGAACGCTATTAAAAAATCTTAACCCTTCCAGTGGTTATCAGCTGCTGTATTCTCCATATTCTCCAGATTTGTGTAGTTCTTTCCAGTCTGTCCACAGTGCTCTCTGCTGCCACCTCTGTCCATATCAGGAACTGTTCAAAGCAGAAGAGGTTTGGATGGGGTTTTGCTTCTACTCTGGACAGTTCCTGACATGGACAGAGGTGTCAGCAGAGAGCACTGTGATCAAACAGAAAGGAGCTATAGAATTTCCTCAGGAGCATACAGCAGCTTATACGTATTAAAAGGGTTACGATTTTTGAATAGAAGTAATTTACAAATCTGTATCATTTTCTGGCACCAGTTGATTTGAAAACATTCATTTTCCTCTGGTGTCCCTCATTAAAGTTGGAAGTTTTAATCTCAATGGGTGCTGCAATGTGTTTACTTTCTCTATTGGTAATATTTTATGCACTTTATGTGGATGTGCACCCCAGGATTAAAAATACCTATCTGCATATCACATCATTGGATAGCAAGTCATACTGTGTATTCTTTTTGGGATCAGTGGTGCCAGTCTGTGTCTTTCTCTCAGCCTAGTGTAATACAAAGCAGGGTCTGTTGCTCAATATCACACTAACACATCTCCGTCATACACTGCCAACTACAGAGAGCAAGCTGACACATTGGCACCATGACAAAGGTGCAGAGTAACTGCGGATAACACAGACAGGAAATAATGTGGCTGCCAGCTCATGGATCCTTGAGAAAATAAGGTAGCATTCACACAGGTGGGTTAAGAGGGCAGCACACAAACTATAGCATGTTATTTCGGATGTTGTATGTTCAGTGACATAAGGAAGCATTGCATCTAGGGAAGGTTTTCTCTAGCGATGAGCGAATTTTTGAAAAATTCGATTCGGACAATTCGTCGAATTTTCCGTAGAAATTCAGTTCGGTCCAAATTTATTTGCAGCCTATCAGTATTAAAAACAACTATTACTGGCCTACAGAGAGCCTCAATAGGGGTGTAAAACACTTTGCTTTGTTGTGCTGTGTTAGTGAAATAATACTGTTATGACATGCAGATTACAGGCATTGCTATTAGAACCACTGCCGCAGAGCGTCTGGATGTGGCAGATTTAATTTAATTTGAATTTATTTTCATTTTATGATTACCCATTCCGGTGAACATCGAGCTGGCAGTCCTCCGCCAGGTGAGATACCACCTGTTCCAGCCCCTGCCTCTCAGCGCCCCGCTGACTGTGAAAGAGTTTCATTAAATTTTCATTTAATCAGTTATGGTTCATTATTAATCGCTCCAAACTGTTTCAATGGATTCTTGTGATAATTCCACAGGTACTATGACGTCAACGACCATAGGGCCTCAGTCTTGAAAAGATTACATAGATTTTTTGAAATTTAAGATTTATTTTAGATTCCCAAGTTTAACTTCCCAGCGTTTACTCTGAACTAATACATGGTGGCACAATGAAAGAGCCTAGAGGTGGCAGCAGTGTGAGGAGACCATAATCTGGAAGAATAACGCAGCCTGAAATTGGCGTCAGCAAGAGGAGACCATATAGTGGCTGAATGGCACAGCCTGGAGTTGGTGGCAGCATGAGGAGACATAGGGCCTCACAATCCCTAAGATTAAAAGATGAATTTTCAAATTTAAATTGAAGATTTATGGTAGCTAGTTTACAGCTATTCCTGTGAAACACCTCAAGGGTTAACAAACTTACTGAATTTCATTTTGAATACTTTGAGGTGTTATATTTTCATAATGAGTTCATTTTTGGGGTATTTATAACTTTAAGGCCCTCAAATTCACTTCAAAGCTGAAAAAGTCCCTGAAGATTTTGAAATTTTCTTGAAAATCCTGAAAATTACTGCTAAAATTTGAAGCCCTCTGATGTCTTCAAGAAGTAAAAACATGTCAACTTTATGATGCCAACATAAAGTAGACATATTGTATATGCGAATCAATATATAAATTTTTGGGAATGTCCCTTTTCCTTACAAGCAGAGAGTTTCAAAGTTAGAAAAATGCAAAATTTTCAAATTTTTCATGAAATTATGGAATTTTTCGCAAAGAAATGATGCAAGTATTGATGAAAATTTACCACCAACATAAAGTAGAGTATGTCACAAAAAAACTATCTCAGAATCAGTATGATACCTATAAGCATCCCAGAGTTATTAATGCATAAAGTGACACAGGTCACATTTGCAAAAAATGGCTCGGTCCTTAAGGCCAAAAGGACCTCGGTCCTTAAGGGGTTAAGGTCCTGGCAGTCTGGTTTTTCATTGGCATCAGTGGATGTTGAAAGCCTGTACACCCGTACCCCTCATGATTCGGGTGTACAGGCAGTACGCAGGCTACTAGAGGCTACAGATAAGTCTGACTTTATTAATTTTGTAACAGAAACTCTCCTGCTTGTGTTAGAAAATAACATTTTCCAATATGGCGGAGATTTTTATAAGCAGATCCATGGTACGGCCATGGGGTCAGCAGTCTCACGCGCCCATGCAAATACCTTCCTCGCCATATTGGAAAAAGATCACGTATTTACCTCCGCCAACTTCTTCATAGGCAAATTAAAATTATATCTACGCTTAGTAGATGATTTGTTCCTGATTTGGGATAGGTCAACGCTGTTAATATGTTTTTCACGTCCGTATTTGGGGGGAGAACGTATTGAATTTTTAGATGTTCTAGTAGAAATCAAAGAGGAGACTGTCATAATTAAAGGATGTAGAAAGCCAATCTCTAAGAATGCTATATTGCATTATAATAACGCTACTGAAATCTACCAATGAGGCCACAAAGAACGCATTAAGCTAAAAAATGTATAATTTTATTAATAAAGATAATAAGAATAACAATGCCTCACGATACAGTGCTCAAAAAGGTATCAGATATAGCACTGAATAATGAGCAACAGACCAAGGGAGGGGGTTTGGGGTACAGGTGAAGAACCTGACCTAACCGACCCTACCTAGTCTAACCCCTTGCCCTCACTACAATAAGTGTGGACAGGGAGTAGGGATAATATAAGTCACATAAACATGAAAAATGAACAATGCAATGACTTAATATGTGTATATTCTTACTCCTAATGACCTACGCGTTTCACCCTTACTTATAGTTAGGGGTTCATCAGGGCTCAGGGGAGCAGTCAACATATCACAAATAATAATCAAAAAAACTCAATAAAAAAGTGGTAAACAAACAAGTGAAGCACACGTGATACAAAGGTATAGTAACCGCACATTGATACTGAGTAATGATAGATAGATGTATGAGAAGTAGATAAATCATCCCACACTGGCCACAATGGAAGAAATGTGGATCCTTAATTGTACTATGAGTAGATGAAGAATATGTCCCTTGTCCAAGGTGAGTACTGTAAAAATAAGATCACAAGACCACCTGTCAGAGTTCCATATTTTAACAAAAATATCAAATGCATGAAGTATAAAGTATAAAAAATAATATATACCTCCAAAAGTAATTGGGTAGATATGAAATAGCCCAGCATCATATTATAGATATAGTGCCACAGGGATCACTGTTTGCCACACCCTATGTTAATGAATGTGTTAGAACCTGATAAATAAATACATCAAAGTTAACTTAGATAAAGAAAACCAAAGATGACACCAAAACAAAATAATGAGCCAGTCTTACCCATATATGATGGTAATAGGCTAAAAACTGATGACTGGTGTGACACACCAAATATAATAGTACAAAATGTTGGGCCGAAGGTACTATAAAGATAAAAGCAAAAACAGAATCTAACTATCTAAATTATGTGGACATGAACATAAGCCAATATAGGCAAAAACAAGAAAAAGCTTACCCCCTGACCAGATAATATACAGCGTCAGGACGGAAAGAGGTGGATTTATAGATGGATTATATGGATTATGGATATATTATACTACATTTGTTTGTATTATTGGGGCTATAGTGATATGGTAACAATAACACCTGTTGGTCATATGGTGTTTTATTTTATACTTTTGGTCTTATCTCTAGTACTCTGCTGGAAGTGTTTCTAATCCATCTATAAATCCACCTCTTTCCGTCCTGACGCTGTATATTATCTGGTCAGGGGGTAAGCTTTTTCTTGTTTTTGCCTATATTGGCTTATGTTCATGTCCACATAATTTAGATAGTTAGATTCTGTTTTTGCTTTTATCTTTATAGTACCTTCGGCCCAACATTTTGTACTATTATATTTGGTGTGTCACACCAGTCATCAGTTTTTAGCCTATTACCATCATATATGGGTAAGACTGGCTCATTATTTTGTTTTGGTGTCATCTTTGGTTTTCTTTATCTAAGTTAACTTTGATGTATTTATTTATCAGGTTCTAACACATTCATTAACATAGGGTGTGGCAAACAGTGATCCCTGTGGCACTATATCTATAATATGATGCTGGGCTATTTCATATCTACCCAATTACTTTTGGAGGTATATATTATTTTTTATACTTTATACTTCATGCATTTGATATTTTTGTTAAAATATGGAACTCTGACAGGTGGTCTTGTGATCTTATTTTTACAGTACTCACCTTGGACAAGGGACATATTCTTCATCTACTCATAGTACAATTAAGGATCCACATTTCTTCCATTGTGGCCAGTGTGGGATGATTTATCTACTTCTCATACATCTATCTATCATTACTCAGTATCAATGTGCGGTTACTATACCTTTGTATCACGTGTGCTTCACTTGTTTGTTTACCACTTTTTTATTGAGTTTTTTTGATTATTATTTGTGATATGTTGACTGCTCCCCTGAGCCCTGATGAACCCCTAACTATAAGTAAGGGTGAAACGCGTAGGTCATTAGGAGTAAGAATATACACATATTAAGTCATTGCATTGTTCATTTTTCATGTTTATGTGACTTATATTATCCCTACTCCCTGTCCACACTTATTGTAGTGAGGGCAAGGGGTTAGACTAGGTAGGGTCGGTTAGGTCAGGTTCTTCACCTGTACCCCAAACCCCCTCCCTTGGTCTGTTGCTCATTATTCAGTGCTATATCTGATACCTTTTTGAGCACTGTATCGTGAGGCATTGTTATTCTTATTATCTTTATTAATAAAATTATACATTTTTTAGCTTAATGCGTTCTTTGTGGCCTCATTGGTAGATTTCAGTAGCGTTATTATTTTGGTAAATTGTCTCCAAGGGCATATATATTACTGGCTGAAGGACCATACATTTCCTTTTTTCTGATTTTCGTATATTGCATTATAATCTCATCCCCCACATGTTAAAAACAGCATCCCCTTCAGCCAGCTCCTAAGATTCCAAAGAATAAATAACGATCCTGAGAATTTTAGATCACAGGCTGATGAGTTTCAAGATTGTTTGTTGAGAAGAGATTATCCTTTGCAAATAATACAGGAAGAAAGAGAAAGAATTGATCTGATTACTAGACATGACTTGTTAAAAACTAAAAAGAAAACTAGAAACCGTAGGTTCATGTTCACATGTGATAACACCCCCCTAAATAAAGTGATAAAAAAAAAACACAATTTTCAAGAATTGGTGCATCCTGCAAACAGATGAGGACTTGAACCCCATGGTAGGTAGTAAACCAATAATTATATACAAGAGAAATAAATCTATTAAAGATTTTTTTTTTAAACGTGAAGGAGGAAAGGAGGATTGTAACTGGTTACATGATAAGAGAATGGTTGGGAACTTTAAATGTGGTTCCTGCTCTTTCTGTACTTTAAATGCACAATGTAAGGATTTAGCATTGGGAGAAAACGGAGTTAAAGTTAAAGGGGTATTCCAGGCCAAAACTTTTTTTATATATATGTATATCAACTGGCTCCGGAAAGTTAAACAGATTTGTAAATTACTTCTATTAAAAAATCTTAATCCTTCCAATAGTTATTAGCTTCTGAAGTTTTCTGTCATACTGCTCAATGATGATGTCACGTCCCGGGAGCTGTGCATGATGGGAAAATATCCCCATAGGAGCTGCACAGCTCCCGGGACGTGAGTCATCAGAAAGCAGTTGGACATAAAACAGAAACTCAACTTCAGAAGCTAATAACTATTGGAAGGATTAAGATTTTTTAATAGAATTAATTTACAAATCTGTTTAACTTTCCGGAGCCAGTTGATATATAAAAAAAAGTTTTGGCCTGGAATACCCCTTTAACCATTCATTACCTGCCGATCAACTCACACTATGTATGCCCTGATATGCGATTGTAATTTTTATTATATAGGAAAAAACAAGTGTCCGTTATTCCACAGGATTAGGGAGCACGTCCATTCTCTTCAAATGGCTTTGGAGCTTTGAGATTTATCCAACACAAGAGAAAAACATGGTAAGGATACTCACTGTTTCCGATTTGCTGCCCTGGAGAGGGTAACATGCTCCCGCAATGGTGTGGATAAAGACACTCTGCTATTAAGAAAAGAGGCCAGATGGAATATAAGACTCGATGTGACAAAGCACCGGCCATGAGCGCAGAGTCCCTGTGTCCCCATCTGCCTGTGGGGCCGGGATTCGCATCACAGAACGAGCCCGCATGCAAATCCCAGCCCGTCACTCACCATGCTCCGCTGCTGCCTCCTGCTCTGTGTCTCAGCTCCGGCATCCACGTCCCCGTGTACTAGGAGCTATGAAATTTAAAAGGGCCAGTACGCCCATAATTACTGTCACTCCTGTCACTTCCCTGCTAGATCTTCAGTGCCCCTAGCCTGAGATTAAGCATTCCATATTGCCTGTTTGCCTTATCTGTAAATCCAGACCTTCTCGCTACGTTATTTGATTTTGCACCTTTGCCGCCTGTCTTGACCTTCTGCTACGTCTGACTACGCTACTGCCTCATCCTTCGGTACCTCACCTTGCCCAGCTACCTGTGTGATCGAGCCGTGTTGGGAGTAGCGACCTGGATGTTGCTTGCCGCAGCAAGCCCATCCTGCCTTGTGGTGGTCTCTGGTGAAGACCAGCGGCACCTTAGACTCCGCTCCCCGATAAGGTCTGAGTCATCAGCCACACAGGTTAGAGGATCCACATCCAGTTCCGTAACAGCAAGATCTGGCAATGGATCCCGCTGGGATTCCTCTGCCAGATAATCCGGATCTCGCGTCCATCGTGGCGCTCCAGTCACAGCAGTTGGCCCAGCAGGCACAGCAGTTGAGCCATTGTCCGCCATGATGCAGCAGTTACTCACCGCTCAACAACAACCGCCACAGCCACAGCCTTCTCCTGCTCCGGTCTTGCCTTCCGCTCCTGCAGTGGTCTCCGGATCTAAACTCTGCTTGTCACTTCCAGAGAAATATGAGAGGGATCCCAAGTCCTGTCGTGGTTTCGTGACTCAGTGCTCCATGCACATAGAACTCATGGTGGAACAGTTCCCTATGGAACGAGCAAAGGTGGCCTTCGTCATCAGTCTCTTAACTGGGAGGGCCTTAGCAGCTCTGCTTTGGGATCACAGTGATGCTCTCACTACTAATCTCCAGGCATTCCTATCGGAATTTCGAGGTGTCTTTGAAGAACCAGCCCGAGCTTCCTCCGCTGAGTCGGCATTGCTGAGTGTATCTCAAGGCAACTCCTCTGTGGGCGAGTATGCCATACGATTTCGTACTCTGGCATCGGAGTTGTCATGTCATAATGAAGCTCTTTGCGCTACCTTCAAGAGAGGATTATCAAGTCAAATCAAGGGTGTCCTCGCTGCCCGGGAATTGCAATCTAACCAGGGCCGGACTGGGTGTGAAAACCAGCCCTGGAAAAAATTACATACCAGCCCCATAGTGTTGTGTCATTATACCAGCACGTCGTCATTTTCTTGTTCATAAAAGGTAAAATCATGCATTTTAAAACATATTTGGTGCAGTATAGCTCCCCCACATTTGGTGCAGTATAGTTCCCCACATTTGGTGCAGTATAGTCCCCTACATTTGGTGCAGTACAGTTCCCCACACTAGGTTGGCAGTATAGTTCCCCCACATTAGGTGCAGTATAGTTTCCCCACATTAGGTGCAGTACAGTTCCCCACATTAGGTGCAGTATAGTTCCCCCACATTAGGTGCAGTCACTGAGGACAAGCAGGGCCCTGTACACTGAGGACAAGCAGGGCCCTGTACACTGAGGACAAACAGGGCTCTGTACACTGAGGACAAGCAGGGCTCTGTTCACTGAGGACAAGCAGGGCTCTGTACACTGAGGACAAGCTGGGCTCTGTACACTGAGGACAAGCAGGGATCTGTACGCTGAGGACAAGCATGGCTCTGTACACTGAGGACAAGCAGGGCTCTGTACACTGAGGACAAGCAGGGCTCTGTACACTAAGGAAAAGCAGGTCCATGTGCACTCTCGACAAGCAGGGTTCTGTACCTGAGGACAAGCAGAGCCTGTACGAGAGAGAGAGCAGGGTGGCAGGCGCACAGATCGGTGGCACAGTGAACTCCGACGTGGCGCTGCTGCGCTTAGACGTGAGGTCACGTCACACCCACAGTGACGTGACTTCACATCTAAGCGCAGCAGCGCGCCACGCCGGAGTTCAAAGCGCCTCTCCCAGACAACCACACTGACCACTCAGGGCCGTAAGAAAGAAGCAGGGCCGGCCCTCTTTTTCTGTTAAGATATTTATCGTGGGTGCCGGGCGGCCTATGCTGGCTGCCTGTGCAGGCCGCTGGGCCTAATTTCATGTAGGGCATTGGAGCCCCTACATTAATCCAGTCCGGCAAAGCGGTCCCTGGGCCGGAGGCCCATCAGGAAAATTCCCGGTATCCAGGTAGGCCAGTCTGGGCCTGCATCTAACCTGAATGAACTTATACACTTGGCATCATGGATTGATATCCGTTTCTCTGAGTGACGTGAGGAACTACGCCAAGAAAGGGAGGCTGCACAACCTTGACGCCTTCCTCATCTGGCACCTGTCTTCCAGCAACCCTTGCAAACTTCTATGTTGCCTCCAGCAGTGGAGGCTATGCAAGTGGATCGGGCTCGCCTGACCATGCAGGTTAGAACTCGCCAACAAAATGAGAATCTATGCCTATACTGTGCCAGTGCAGATCACTTCCTCAAGGATTGTCCTCTGCGTCCACAGTCACAGGGAAACACTTGCACTTAGGGTTTGTGGGAGAGGCCTCCCTAGGTGTGAATACCACCTCTCCATGCTTAAATTTGATGGTCCAGCTTTTTCTACCCTCCAAAGAGATCATCTCTGTACTGGCCTTCCTGGACTCTGGCTCAGCGGGAAACTTTATTGATGCCTCCCTAGTACATTTGTATCATCTGCCTGTGTCCCGCCTGTTAAAGCCTCTTTACATCTCAACGGTCAAAGGAGAAAAACTGAAAAACTGGACTGTATTGTGCTATATCGCACAGAACCTTTGTCAATGCAGTTCGGACTCTTGCATAAGGAGAACTTGTCCTTCTATGTACTACCTCATTGTACTTCTCTCTTGCTTGGCCTACCATGGTTGCGGCTCCATGCATCACAGCTGGATTGGAATACTGGAGAAGTTATTCGCTGGGGTCCGCATTGCAACAGCCACTTTATTCATATACGTTTGTCTAAGTTGGAACCATCATCTATAATTTAATTTGTATACGTGAAGGGGACGAATGGAAGGCTGCGTTTAATACTCGAATATTCGAATATCTTGTGATGCCATTAGGACTTTGTAATGCTCCAGCAGTTTTCCAGGAGTTCATGTATTATATTTTCTGTGACCTCCTGTACTCCTGTGTCGTTGTCTATTTGGATGACATACTCATCTACTCTCCCAATGTCCAGTCTCATCGCTCTCACCTCTGCCAAATGTTACAGCGTCTCTGTGAAAATCATCTCTATGCTAAACTGGAGAAATGTACTTTTGAAAAGACTAGCCTCCCTTTTCTGGGCTTCATTGGCTTCAATGTTACCAGTCAAGGTCTTCAAATGGATCCCAACAAGTTATTTGCAGTACTGGACTGGCCACAACCTACTGGTCTGAAAGCGATTCAGCGCTTCCTCGGCTTTGCCAGTTACTATCTGCAATTTATTTAATTACTCCACTCTGGTAGCTCCCATTGTTTTGCTTACCAAGAAGACTGCTAATCCAAAAGTCTGGACTCCTGAGGTTGAAGAAGCTTTCAAACTATTAAAGTCCACCTTCGCTTCTGCTCCTGTGTTATCAAGATCCGATCCAGTCAAGCCATTTATTCTGGAAGTGGATGCATCTTCAGTAGGTGCAGGTGCAGTTTTGACACAAAAGTCCTCCAAAGGTAGAACTGTAACTTGCGTTTTTTTCTCTAAGACCTTCTCTTCTGCGGAGATAAATTATACCATAGGAGATCGCGAGCTCTTGGCTATAAAGTTGGCCTTGGAAGAATGGTGTCATCTCTTGGAGGGCTCTGTACACCCAATTACTATTTATACAGATCACAAGAACTTGCTCTATCTACAGACTGCTCATCGCCTCAACCCTGGTCAGGCTCTCTGGTCTCTGTTCTTCTCCAGATTTGACTTTTTTATTCACTTCCGTCCAGCAAAAAAGAATCTTTGGGCGGATGCTCTGTCTAGATCCTCTGAAGTACAAGACTAAGAATCTCACCCTCAACATATTATACCTCCTAATCGTCTAATTTCTGCAGCACCTGCAACTCTTCAGCACCTGCCTCCTGGAAAGACTTTTGTAACTCCCTGTCTCAGACTTTGAGTCTTGAAATGGGGGTCATTCCTCATTGTTGGCTGGTCATGCCGGTATCCATAAATCCTTACAACTCATATCCCGACAGTATTGGTAGCCAACTTCAAAACAGGACGTCTGTCAGGGACCCTAAACTGACCCTAAAACCATCTCTCCCTGCCTACATGCCCATCCACCCTAAATGGTGGATCGACAACTGGGCGCCGGTCCCTTCCTGAACAAAAGTGCAGGGGCCTAATAAAAACACATACTAATATATACTCTGTCACAAACCAGAAACATAACAGGAATATAGAACTCTAACAAATTAAGTTCTGAGGACACAGATCAGTGAGCAGCACAGAGGACATGAAGGACTAAGACTGAGGACTCAGTGGTCGTGAACAGAGGACACTATAGATCAGTAATCATGTACATAACTCCAAAGATCTGAAATCAAGAACTAATAAACATAGAGTTCAAAACACCAGACAGAAAACGGATAAGTAAACAGACTTTAGGAACAGACAGGAATATAGCATAATCCCCCAGAGCATCCATAAGAAACAAAGTCCCCATGGACCAAAAACAGGGATCTATCGCTAATCAGGAATATACGCATTCCCTATGCAAAACCTCCAGTAGACACAAAGTCCCCATCGACAGGTAATAGGAATGCCAGGTACACAGGATATATATATATATAGAACACTGTTCACACTGAACACAATACAGTAATAATCACAATCCCTTCAGAACACCTCCAGAAGACAAGGAGTCCCATGGAGCAGAAACAAGGATGCAAAACATAGGACACTGTTCACACTGGACACACAAACTGGACACTCCACTCCAAAATAGGAGTAGCCATTAATAATAAATCAAAATAGTCAGGTGGCCAGTGGCACACTCCACTAAGGTCAGGATTAGAGATGAGCGAACTTTTAAAAAATTTGATTCGGCCGATTTGCCGAATTTTCCCGAAAAGTTTGTTTCGATCCGAATTTGTTCGCGGCGAATCGATATTAAAAAAGGCTATTTCTAGCCTACATACAGCCTCTATAGGGGTATAGAACACTTTGCTGTGTCCTAAAACGCATATGGAGTGTGCTGGGGTAGTGAAATAATACTGTTATTCAGAATAGCATGCAGATTACCGGCATCGCTCTTAGAATCACTAACGCACAGCAGCACAATGACAGAGCCTGGTGGTGGCATCAGTGTCAGGAGACCATATAGTGACTGAATGACATAGCGTGGACATGTTGGCAGCAAGAGGAGACCATTTAGTGGCTGAATGGCACAGCGTGGAGTTGGCTGATGCACTTGTACACTACACACCAGGGCTTCACAATCCCCCCCAAAAAAACAACACAATATATGAAATTTTTGACAAAGATTTCTCATTGGTAGCACCCGCTATCCAAAAATTTGAAATTAACAGACCCAGGCCCCACCTCTGCGGCATCAGTAACCCATATATTGCCTGAAGGACAAAGCCTGGAGTTGGCTGATGCACCAGTACACACCAGGGCTTCACAATCCCCCCTCCAAAATCAACACAATGAGAAATTTTTGTCAAAGATTTTTCCTTGGTAGCACCCGCTATCCAAAAATTTTTAATTTCCAGAACCAGGCCCCACCCCTGCGGCATCAGTAACCCATATATTGCCTGCATGACACAGCCTGGAGTTGGCTGATGCAAGAGTACACACCAGGGCTGCACAATCCCCCCCCCCCCCCCCCCAAAAAAAAACAACACAATATATGACATTTTTGACAAAGATTTCTCATAGGTAGCACCCGCTATCCAAAAATTAGAAATTTCCAGACCCAGGCCCCACCTCTGTAGCATCAGGAACCCATATATTGCCTGAAACAGCCTGGATTTGGCTGATGCACCAGTACACACCCGGGCTTCACAATCCCCTCCAAAAAACAACAACATTTTAGAATTTTTTTAAAGAAATACCTTAGTGTAAGAACAAGTGCATATCCAACAGTTCACAAGACTCTATAATGCAGGACGGTGGACCACCCAAAGACATTCTTCTCAAAAATAATAAACCACACAATGTTTGAAATTTTTTTACAAAAACGAATTCAATATGTGTGTAAGCGCATCTGTCTTCAAAAGATCAGATCACTAAAGGACTTTTTTTTCGCCCAAAATGATGAAGCAGAGTTAATCCCTGTCCGTTTTTTTTTATTTTTATTTTCATAAAAAAAATCACACGCAACAAGGGTTCCGTTGTGTAACGATTAGCATTCTGGAAAATTCAATAAAATTATCAGTAAATAAAAAAAAAAACACTACCCAAGAGTGTTTAATTACCCCATACATTACACCAGGAGCAGTCAGGAGTAGGCCTCAGCAGTACCCAAGAGGCTTTAATAACCCCCTACTTTTGCACGATCAATTGCGAGATCGGGCAATACCAGGTGTGTTATGCCCTCAGATTTCCGGGGCCACAGGCGCGCTCCACTGAACGGATTAGCGTGTCTCTATCTTTCATCGACCGGTGCTTGTAACCCGCTAACTCCCGGAAAGGTAAGATGCCGCGAAGCAGGTGGTCTCCCCCGGGCACGTTTGGCTCCAGAATTTCCACTACTGCCACACTACGCTGACTGCCAACTGTGCTACCGCCTTGCTGACTCAAGGGCAACCTGCAACTCTCTTCTCCCGATGATGAACCCCCCTTCTCCTGAGAGCGAGCAATAACAGGTGTGTTATGCCCTCAGATGTCCGGGGCCGCAGGCACGCTCCACTGAACGGATTAGGGTGTGTCCATCTTTTTTGGTAGCACCCGCAATCCAAAAATGTTTAATTCCCAGACCCAGGCCCCTCCTCTGCGGCATCAGGAACCCATAGATTGCCTGAAAGACACAGCCTGGAGTTGGCTGATGCACGAGTACACACCCGGGCTTCACAATCCACCCCAAAAAACCGCAACATTTTATTGAAATTGTCTGACAAAATACCTGTTTTTTAAAAACAAGTGCACATACAGCAGTTCAGTAGACTCTATAATGCAGGACGGTGGACCACCAAAAGACATTCTTCTCAAAAATAATAAACCACACAATGTTTGAAATTTGATTAAAAAAATTATTACATGTGTGTAAGCGCATCTGTCTCCAAAAAATCAGATGACAAAATAATTTTAATCGCCAAAAATGATTAAGCAGAGTTAATCCCTCTCCATCTATTTTTTTTTTTTTCATTAACAAATCACACGCAACAAGCGTTCCGTTGTGTAACGGTTAGCATTCTGCAAAATTCAATTTTATTACTGATAAAATTATCAGTAAATTTAACAATAACACTACCCAAGAGTGTTAAATTACCCCATACATTGCCCCAGGAGCAGTCAGGAGTAGGCCTCAGCAGTACCCAAGAGGCTTTAATAACCCCTTACCTTGCCCGATCAATGGCGAGATCGAGCAATAACAGGTGTGTTATGGCCTCAGATGTCCTGGGCCGCACTAGCGCTCCACTGAACGGATTAGCGTGTCTCTATCTTTCAAGGACCGGTGCGTGTTGCACGCTGAAACCAGTTCGTGATAGGGATTGCAATAATTTAACCTTAAATGAGGAATTACCAGTAAGTGAGGGTCATAAGCTGGCGTTGATTAAGTCCCTGCCCTTTGTACACACCGCCTGTCGCTATAAGCGATTGGATTAGTTAGTGAGTTGGTTAGTGAGGTCCTCGGATCGGCCCAGGCGGGGTAGGAGAAGGCCCTGGCAGAGCGCCGAGAATTTAATGATCATTGTTAAAATTTGCATTAAGCATGTATTTAGCTACTGCTAAACATACAAAAATTTAAGGCCCAAGGCCAGAGGCACCAGGAAGGCAAGTAGTTCCTAGAAGACACAGAATGAGTCTGGAGCATGCATTTGCAGTACCCAAGAGGTTTTCATAACCTCTTACATTTAAAGATCAATGTTTACATTTGCATTAAGCATGTATTTAGCTACTGCTAAACTTCAAAAAATTATAGGCCCAAGGCCTGAGGCACCAGGGAGGCAAGTAGTTTGTGAAAGGCACAGAATGAGTCTGGAGCAGTCATTCGCAGTACCCAAGAGGGTTTCATAACCCCTTACATTTAAAGATCAATGTTGACATTTGCATTAAACATGTATTTAGCTACTGCTAAACTTCAGGCAACATAGATGTCACCCAGATTAGGCAACATAGATGTCACCCAGATTAGGCAGCATAGATGTCCACCAGATTAGGCAGCATAGATGTCCCCCAGATTAGGCATCATAGATGTCCCCCAGATTAGGCAGCATAGATGTCCACCAGACTAGGATCTTAGTTGTCCCCCAGATTAAGAGCATAGTTGTCCCCCAGATTAGGCAGCATAGATGTCCCCCAGATTAGGAGCATACTTGTCCCCCAGAGTAGGCAGCATAGTTGTCCCCCAGATTAGGAGCATAGTTGTCCCCCAGATTAGGCAGCATAGATGTCCCCCAGATTAGGCAGCATAGATGTCTCCCAGATTAGGCAGCATAGATGTCCCCCAGATTAGGAGCATACTTGTCCCCCAGAGTAGGCAGCATAGATGTCCCCCAGATTAGGAGCATATTTGTCCCCCAGATTAGGCAGCATAGATGTCCCCCAGATTAGGAGCATAGTTGTCCCCCAGATTAGGCAGCATAGATGTCACCCAGATTAGGCAGCATAGATGTCCCCCAGATTAGGCAGCATAGTTGTCCCCCAGATTAGGAGCATAGTTGTCCCCCAGATTAGGAGCATACTTGTCCCCCAGAGTAGGCAGCATAGATGTCCCCCAGATTAGGAGCATACTTGTCCCCCAGATTAGGCAGCATAGATGTCCCCCAGATTAGGAGCATAGTTGTCCCCCAGATTAGGCAGCATAGATGTCACCCAGATTAGGCAGCATAAATGTCCACCAGATTAGGAGTTTAGTTGTCCCCCAGATTAGGAGCATAGTTGTCCCCCAGAGTAGGCAGCATAGATGTCCCCCAGATTAGGAGCATACTTGTGTCCCAGATTAGGCAGCATAGTTGTCCCCCAGATTAGGAACATAGTTGTCCCCCAGATTAGGCAGCATAGATGTCACCCAGATTAGGCAGCATAGATGTCCCCCAGATTAGGAGCATACTTGTCCCCCAGAGTAGGCAGCATAGATGTCCCCCAGATTAGGAGCATACTTGTGTCCCAGATTAGGCAGCATAGTTGTCCCCCAGATTAGGAGCATAGTTGTCCCCCAGATTAGGCAGCATAGATGTCACCCAGATTAGGCAGCATAGATGTCTCCCAGATTAGGAGCATACTTGTCGCCCAGATTAGGCAGCATAGATGTCCCCCAGATTAGGAGCATACTTGTCCCCCAGATTAGGCAGCATAGACGTCCCCCAGATTAGGAGCATAGTTGTCCCCCAGATTAGGCAGCATAGACATCCCCCAGATTAGGAGCATAGTTGTCCCCCAGATTAGGCAGCATAGATGTCCCCCAGATTAGGCAGCATAGATGTCCCCCAGATTAGGAGCATAGTTGTCCCCCAGATTAGGCAGCATAGATGTCACCCAGATTAGGCAGCATAGATGTCCCCCAGATTAGGAGCATACTTGTCCCCCAGAGTAGGCAGCATAGATGTCCCCCAGATTAGGAGCATACTTGTCCCCCAGATTAGGAGCATACTTGTCCCCCAGATTAGGCAGCATAGATGTCCCCCAGATTAGGAGCATAGTTGTCCCCCAGATTAGGCAGCGTAGATGTCCCCTTTGTTGTATGTATGCCCTTTGCAATGATGAGCGCACTGGTATGCGTATTTCTACGCAGAAAAAACACTTTTTTTTTTTAAATACACCAGCAGGTGTATACTAATGTGTGGTATAACACTGAATTTAGCACAGAGACAGAAAAAAAGGTGGTATATGGTACGCTATTTGCTTGTATTTAGGCCCTTTGCAATGATAAGGCCACTGAAAAAGCGTATTTGTACGCAGGAAAAACTTTTTTTTTCTTTAATACACCGGCAGGTGTATAACGTGTGGTATAACACTGAATTTAGCACAGAGACAGAGTAACAGGTGAACAATGGTAAAAAGGCACTAAAGTCCACACTAATATGACTTATTTCTGAACAGCAGCAGGACCCAACAGTGCAGCATCACAAAAAAAAAATCCAGGGATTAAACCCTAAAGTGCACTCTGTCACACAATTCTGAGCAGCAGAAGATTTGTGGAGCAAATAAAAATAAACTCAATTGGGCTGAAAAATGAGGAGATAAGATGGTTCTGAAAGTTCAGGCAGCTTGTTGATCTGTATGAGGCAGCTAACAGCTATCTGCCCCTCTCTGATGCAATGCTCAATAACGTGAATAGGAGGTTTAGCTATCAATGATCCTTCTCAGAGTAACAGCACAGCACTCTGCACTCCTGCCTTTCCCTAATGCTGATGTGTCTAGCAGTTGCAGTGTAACGCTGTGATATGAGCTATTCACACACACGCAGTCCTGTCCTCTCCATCTGAGTGCATAGATGAAATGAAGAGAGGCAAGATGGCCGCCGATTATATAGGGGCTGTGACATCACAGGGGTCAGTGAACACTGATAGGCTGCATCTCACATGTGGTTCAGGGTCAGCCCGCCTACCTTCATTTCCGCCGCTGTTTCCCGCCCTCCCATAATCCCCTGCCCCATGTACTCACATGTGGATCCGCCATCTTAGGTCTCCAATAGCCTGGAACGCTGTAAAATGGAGTTTAATGAAGCGATTCATGCGATAGAATTGCGGCGATATTCGTCTTTGTTGCGAATCGAATTTTTCATGAAATTCGTAACGAATTCGGGTTCGTCAACTTCGATTCGCTCATCTCTAGTCAGGATGTTGGCCCAGTAGGAAAACAGAAATATAAAACACAGAACTTCCCATAAACGAATACTAGAGAAAACACAGTGTGAACAGACACACAGAATACTAGAGAATGCTAGAGAAAACACAGTGTGAACAGACACATAGCAGAAAGGATAAACAGATCAGATAAACAGATCCTAAAACAGATAAACAGATCCTAAAACTGACTAAACAAACACAGCTTAAAATCCACTAAGAGCATGACACATAACATGGCTAAAACCAGAAAATACAAAGTGCATGCTAAAACAGATAAAGTAGATATAAAAGCTCAAATAAAAAGTGTTTCACGCAGCCTCCATTAGCAGCATGTCCACTATGTGAGCAAGTCAGGATATAATGAAGTAATCACCAGCACAGAGGCTAGGCTGGGCTGACTATAAATAGACACACCCAAAAGGCTATTGGCTGACAGAGGCTGAAAATAACTTAAACAAAAAACGTGGTGAAAATTAGGGGCTCCACGTAGACCCAGATATATGAAATTCTACATCCAGCATAAATAATTAACAAAAAACTCTTAGGAAAGGTAAGTGCTAGGGATGTGCGGTAAAACCTCTTATTAGATATCAATGATAAAAAAGATTTTGAAAAACAACAACATAGTGTCGAGTGTAATAAAGTAACACGCCACAACCTTGGTCCAATGATTTATCAGTAACATGGCACACTCTAGGTTTTGCAGGACCCAGCAAGCCCAGAGGAGCCTCACACCAGGGGCCCAATTTATCCTAAGCCACTCTGGTTGAAAAATAATTAATTACACCACCAACGCGTTTCTGCCAACAGGTCTATGTTGGTTTCATCAGGGGGTAAATATAATGAGCAAAATCAAGACCGACGTAAGAAAATAAAGAGCAACTGTAATGAAGCAGGGTAGATAAATATATTAATGCAACACCTGCAACCAATGTGTACAGCAAGGACTGTGTGGCTCAGCAGAGCTCAACATAACAGAATATATTCATGTATAATAAATAAATGTGACCGGGACCTGCTAGTAAAAGGCTAACCCTATGCCAATTTTAGAAATGCAAAAGGGAGTCCACCTAAAGGGAAAAAGAAAAACTGCACTGTCCCTAATGGTCACATATACATGGTTGTCCAGAGTTCAGCAACATATTCATAGTCCACCTGTAAAGGAAAGGAGGACGTGGTTCAGAGCTGGGACATGTGTAAAGAGTGCAGAGCTCAGCTCTAATAGTTTACTCACGGTTAGCGGCAATGTTTTCAGGCTAACACCGCGTGCCTGCTAGTGTGCATGGAGCCGGAGATGTCAGGCTTCACTCGCTTGGTGTAGCGAGGAAATGGCGTCAGACGTCACATCCGCTCAGCCGTCACACTTGTACAGCGTGGGCGGCCTCCTCCCCTATGATGCCAGAGCTATCATAACATGTGGCAGTGCGAGCAGCCCCTGGTGTGAGGCTCCTCTGGGCTGGCTGGGCCCTGCAATACCCAGAGTGTGCCGCGTTACTGATAAATCATTGGACCGAGGTTGTGGCATGTTACTTACACTCGGACACTGTTATTTTTCAAAATCTTTTTTATCATTGATATCTAATAAAAGTTAGGTTTTAGCGCACATCCCTAGCACTTACCTTTCCTAAGTGTTTTTTGAGGCTGAAAAAGCCAGATAATTAACCATTCCCTGACCAGGGAACATAAAACTGTTCACACACAGCAAAACTACTAGGCTGTGTGGGAACACAGATCAAGACAGACATGACCACGTCGTTGACTTCGTCCGTTCCTGTTCAGTCTGTGCCCAGGACAAGACTCCTCATTCCAAACCTGCAGGACTTCTACAACCTTTGCCAGTTGCTGAGCGACCTTGGACTGATATTGCCATGGACTTTATTACTGACCTTCCTTCCTCTGCCTGCAATACAGTCATTAGGGTTGTAGTAGACAGATTGTCTAAAATGGCTAATATTGTGCCCCTGCCATCGGCACCGCAGCTTGCTAAACTTTTTCTCCCCCACATCTTCCGCTTACACGGACTGTCTACCCATATTGTATCTGACCGGGGAGTTCAATTCGTCTCAAAATTCCTTCGCCCTTTTGTTTCAGCTCGTCAGGACGATTGGACTGATTTACTCCCCTGGGCCGAGTTTTCTTACAACCATAGGGATTCCGAATGCACTGGGACTTCCCCTTTTCATGTAGTCTATGGACTTCATCCACGTCCACCCCTTCACTTGTCTTCTCCCTCCGGTGTCACTATGGCAGATGAATTAGTACAGAATTTCACCTCCATCTGGAGGAAGACTTGTATTTCACTCTTATATGCCACAACCCGTTTGAAATCTCAAGTGGACAAGAAAAGGCCTTCTCCTCCCGAATTCTCTCCTGGAGACAGAGTGTGGTTGTCATCTAAATATATCCATTTCAAAGTACCCTGCTATAAACTGGGTCCTCGCTATTTGGGTCCTTACAAGGTCAAGAAACGTCTAAATCCAGTGGCTTATTCTCTTCTTCTCCCTTCCTCCCTCCAGATCCCGAATTCTTTTTACGTCTCCCTCTTGAAACCTGTCATCCATAACCGCTTCTCTAAAAATGACATTTCTCCTACTCCCATCTCAGGTACTCCCCGATGTTTTTACTGTCAAGGAAATTCTGGACTCCAAACTTATCATAGGAAAACGTTTCTTCCTTGTAGATTGGGAAGGATTTGGACCGGAGGAAAGGTCTTGGGAGCCACAAGATAATATTCTAGACCTCCAAAAAGAGGGGGAGACCAGAGGGGGGATACTGTTACACTCTGCACTCCGGCCACAAGCACTGGCCGTGAGCGCAGAGTCCTTGTGTCCCCGTCTGCAATTTAAAGGGTTTCTTCAGTCACGGGTTGTTTGGTAGTTGGGGCTAATTTTAGTCCAAGGTTTGGCGCTTTTGTGTATATTATCCTGGGTTTGTCTGTTAAAAAACAAAGCTCTAAATTCAATTTTAACAGACAAACCCATGATAATATACACAAAAGCGCCAAACCTGGGACTAAAATTAGCCCCAACTACCAAACAACCCGTGACTGAAGAAACCCAAAAATCCACAGAGACATGGTTAAAACTGAAAGGTTTTTTTCCTTGTGGAAAATGCGCAAATTGTAGATCCACAGATTTCCCGAAGAGAACAGAAAAGATAGTATCCAAATCCAATGGCCTGGAGCACAAAATAATGGAACTCCTTACCTGTGACAGCACGTCTATAATATACGTAATTACATGTCCATGTGGGCTAGAATACGTAGGACGGACAAAGAGGACCCTTAAAAAAAGAATACAGGAACATATTCACAACATAAGAATTGGTTTCGACAATCATTCATTATCACTACATTTTAAAGAAAAACACAATAGAAACCCAGCAGGACTTACCTTCACAGCAATCAAAAAAGTGAAACATACTGGAAAGGAGAGGAGGGGACCATATTAAAAAAAATGTCCAGACAGGAAAGCAAATTGATATATGATCTCCAAACCTTGGCACCATTTGGACTAAACGCAGATCTTGAGATTTTCGGATTCCTCCAACAGTAACATATATATATTTATATTTTTATTGGATATTTTTTATATGTTTATATTTATATTTTTATTTGACACATATTTTTTATTGGCTACTATTACAGTAGTACTAACAATTTTTGCGTCTTCTCCCTTCTATAAATTTTATATTTTGTGTGCCTTATATATTTTTACAGACACATAGATATTTTTTAAGAATACTATTTTTTACACATTTTTATCATTATATCAAGTTATTATATTTTATTCATTGTTATATTCGTTTATATTATAGTATTTATCCATTCACATATTATCACATTGTACCTATATTATACATCTAAATACTGTCTCTGTTGAGTTATGCACACGAACCTCCCAACTGTTTCTAATTAATATAATTATAATTAGATATATACCAATATATCTTATATTGCTTTATATAGTTACATGTCTAAGAAACTCCTAATTTCATATATTCACACATCATTTATTCTCATCTATATATTTATTAAACCTTCTTATAATATCTTTTTATGTATCCATTCACTCTATTTGCCTGGGTCCATTCCTGGTTTTCCTATTGGGATGGACCCATCTCCGGACTTTCTTTGCCACATTTTCCCTTATCCCTTACTTGGATAGTATATAAGACCCACTATGGTTATTATTTAATTTACTACTGAGGACGGACCCAGGAGGTCCGAAATGCGTCTAGTCGTTCAGCAGATTAGGCCAATAGACGTTACTACAAGCACTACAACAACCAGCTCAACCTCGAGGCAAAGACAAATACAGAGGATCATCACAGCGTGTCCGTGACCTCACATGCGCTCAACACCACGAGGAGAAGCTCATCCATAGCTACAGCTGACTGCCGCAGGGAGCCGCCACACCACCAGAGCGAGGACGGACAGCTTACCACTACCGGAGCAGGGAAGGACTTCGCCGAGGCACCGGAGGTATAGGGTAAGAGGTACATAGTACCACAACTACTCTCCCCTTACCTGCAAAATTCAGTGTTGCATCCGCTGGAGCCTCCTAGTCTGCGGCCCACTCTGGGACTGCTCTCAAACGGCCTCCTCACTCTGTGTATTACCAGCGCGGCCGCAGTACCGCGATCATATTCCCCCGCTGTCGGCTGGTACATTGTACTTTGGGAGTCACGTCCGCAACATTGTTTGACTGTTACTTTGTTTCCGCGGTCGCAGTACCGCTAATTCTACACAGTGGAAATTACTATATGGCTACAATACCGTCGCTTGAACTGTGGTGAACTGTTATACGGTCGCAGTACCGACATCATATATGAAACACAGATTGTCCAGTATGGAATTAGATTTGCTGATTTGTGAGTAAGTTATCTGAATATCTGAATTAGTGCTTCAGTCTATTGACTCTGCTGATTATCTGCTTATTATTGTTATTTTTATTTTATTGTAAATACCGGAAAGTATAAGTGCTAGGGCCCAGCACTTTTTTCTTTTTTATACATTATGATAAATTGTGTAAATTTTGAATCTATCCAAGTTTCCTCCATTTTTCTTTTCTCTGTCTCCTTTTTTCTTCTTTCTTTTTTCTTTTTCTCTTCTTTCACTTCAGTCATAATCCCAATTATAGAAAAAAGTTGCCCGAACCTTCTAAGTGAGTAAATAATGATACGGATAATTAAATGAGAAATATTAAATGAATGATTGTCTGGATCGTGCTTCAATGATAATAGTATAAACAGTTTAATAAGATAGGATAAATAGACTGTGGTTAGTTACTTCTCACAGGGCCCATGTGAGAAGAACATATACAATAAAAACAACCTTTAGGTAATAATGTACATGAAAAATATAAAATGACAATAATACCAAAAATTAGGATAATGTTATGGCATGCTAATATCACTGGCATATAGTGAGTGCAGCTGGTATTTAGCCACTGATATCTACGTGCACGCTGCACAATGTATTCAACAATTTATGACAGTTTTCAAATGAATGTTACCGGTCCTTTAGGCAGCAGCCTGAGCAGAAAGCGCTGCTTTCGCAGTGTGTGGATGGTGCCGGTACACTGCGCCCTCTGTGCAACGTCCCAGATGGTATTGGTAAAGTCCAGTGATGTCCTGGTAAGAGCGGAGGCGATTGGCGCTGGCAGGCGCCGGTGATTGCAGATCGCCGGGAGGACGTTGGCGCTGGCAGGCGCTAGAGGTGGAAAGTCCTCACCGCTGGTTAGATGTGATCAGGGCCAAACACTGGATACGAGGAGCTCACCTCGTGTTGTCGGCGTGTGACGTCAGCTGCTGCTGGAGCCGAGTTCGTTGCACTGGAGGTAGTTGGCAATGGTGGACCGGACTGGTGTCGGACTGGATATCCTGATGGTCTTAGTGGTTTAAAAGCGATGAACCAGCTTAGATGGATATGCTCAATAAGTATGCCAGTGATCATGCCCAATGGCATACTTATTGAGCATATCCATCTAAGCTGGTTCATCGCTTTTAAACCACTAAGACCATCAGGATATCCAGTCCGACACCAGTCCGGTCCACCATTGCCAACTACCTCCAGTGCAACGAACTCGGCTCCAGCAGCAGCTGACGTCACACGCCGACAACACGAGGTGAGCTCCTCGTATCCAGTGTTTGGCCCTGATCACATCTAACCAGCGGTGAGGACTTTCCACCTCTAGCGCCTGCCAGCGCCAACGTCCTCCCGGCGATCTGCATTCACCGGCGCCTGCCAGCGCCAATCGCCTCCGCTCTTACCAGGACATCACTGGACTTTACCAATACCATCTGGGACGTTGCACAGAGGGCGCAGTGTACCGGCACCATCCACACACTGCGAAAGCAGCGCTTTCTGCTCAGGCTGCTGCCTAAAGGACCGGTAACATTCATTTGAAAACTGTCATAAATTGTTGAATACATTGTGCAGCTTGCACGTAGATATCAGTGGCTAAATACCAGCTGCACTCACTATATGCCAGTGATATTAGCATGCCATAACATTATCTTAATTTTTGGCATTATTGTCATTTTATATTTTTCATGTACATTATTACCTAAAGGTTGTTTTTATTGTATATGTTCTTCTCACATGGGCCCTGTGAGAAGTAACTAACCACAGTCTATTTATCCTATCTTATTAAACTGTTTATACTATTATCATTGAAGCACGATCCAGACAATCATTCATTTAATATTTCTCATTTGATTATCCGTATCATTATTTACTCACTTAGAAGGTCCGGGCAACTTTTTTCTATTGGCTTGTCTTTTTTGTGCAATTAGGGTATAGTTGCATGCCCCAGTTTGACCTCAGTGTGTATTGTGATTGTGAGCTGCACATACACCCCCTTTTTTCTTTTATAATCCCAATTATAGCCATAACTACACCTATACACCATTTAATTACAACCACTATACCTTCAAACTGACAATAACTTATTTACACTACACCACCAATAACTCATCAGTTAAAATCCACCTATATTACACCACCAACAACACATCTGTCACTACATTATAAAGTTCCTGCACCTCCCCCACTTCCCTGACGGATCTTCAGTGCCCCTAGCCTGAGATTAAGCATTCCATATTGCCTGTTTGCCTTATCCGTGTATCCAGACCTTCCCGCTACGTTATAGACTTCGCACCTTTGCCGCCTGCCTTGACCTTCTGTTACATATGACTATGCTACTGCCTTATCCTTCGGTACCTCGCCTTGCCCAGCTACCTGTGTGGTCGAGCCGTGTCTGGGGTAGCGACCTGGGTGTCACTTGCTGCAGCAAGCCCATCCTGCCTTGCGGCGGCTCTGGTGAAGACCAGCGGCACCTTAGACTCCACTCCCCCATACGGTCCAAGTCATCAGCCACACAGGTTAGAGGATCCACATCCGGCTCCGTAACAGAACTTAAGAACTGACTACTACAGTGAGCACCACTCAGTGCTTCATATCAGCTGCTGCAGAAAGGGTTACTGTGTCTTAGAAGGGAGCGCAGAACATTGCAGTGCCGATTGCATATCTCTACCTGAAGTGATAATACATGATTTATTGGCTCTTTTGTAACAGATCATCAACCATAGTAATATAGAACTTGCTATGTTCTTGGTACATGTGTCACTTTAATAATTAACTTTACGTGTTAATTTAAGATGTTATAGTGAGCGAACGGAGTTGTCATCTCTTTCAGAAGCATCTGATCAGAGGACACAACCTACAAAGATGGGGATAAAGGATCCATCTTCCATGTCAGCTGATGAGAAAATGGACAATGACAGTGGGAAGATCCATTTGAAACAGGAGCTCGGCCTGATAAGTGCTGTGTCAATGATAGCCGGCACCATGATTGGCTCTGGGATCTTTATGTCTCCTCAATTTGTCCTGTATAACATTGGGAGTCCTGGGGCAAGTCTCCTAATATGGGCAGCTTGTGGCCTCCTGGCTATGCTAGGAGCTCTATCCTATGCTGAACTTGGAACTGTCATCAAGGAATCTGGAGGAGACTACATATATATTTTAAGGAATGTTGGCCCCTTACCTGCCTTCCTTCTGTCTTACACCACAGTCATTGTGGTGAGGCCGGCTAGCATAGCTGTGGTCTCCCTAAGTTTTGCAGAATACGTCGTGGCTGCTTTCTTCTCAGACTGTTCTTCTCCACAAGTCGTCCTTAAGTTCACAGCAGTGACCTGCGTCCTGGTCCTGGGAATTATCAATTGCCTAAATGTCAGACTTGCCATGTCCATCATGAACCTCTTCACAGCAGCTAAGCTGATAATAATTGTTGGTTGGAATAATTGTGGGTGGTGTAGTCCTTTTAGTCAAAGGAAACACTCAGGTTTTACAGAACGCCTTTGAAAACACAGCCGTCGGTTTTGGTCCTGTTGGGGTGGCTTTTTATCAAGGACTCTGGTCCTACGAAGGATGGAACAATCTGAATTATATTACAGAGGAACTGAAGAACCCTGAGGTTAGTAATGTATCAGGAGTTGTCCCATCTAGTCAACCTCTTCTCTAAATGTGAACCCGCTGGCTAGCTATCCAAAAGAAAGTCAGGCTCTACAAGTAATAGTCCAAACTACTTTATTAAATACTTAAAGTAAACAAATGAGGGGACGATATAAAATCATATCTGATGCATTTCGGACATGAGATCCTTAATCTTAGTCATACCAGACAAGAATACAAACAACGTGTATATATATTTATATATCTATGTGTGCAAGTCAAGTGCTAAAACACTCCCACAACATGTGGCTTTAATTGAAACAGAGAAGCACGCTCCTCCTATCAATATATTGATCAAAAAGACAAATTGGCATATTACAATGCAAATCATACAAATAAAGAATCTAATAATCATGAAATTTATATAGCACCTGTAACATATTCCAAATATTTAAAAAAAAGGGGGGGGGGGGAAGTGGGGGGGGGGGAGGTAAGGAGAAGAGGAAGGAACAGATATAGAGGGAGCAGAAAGACTTGAAAGTGACAGAGGTATCATATTGGGAGAACACAACTGACATATAACTAAAATTGTTTCAGCATGAAACGGCAGTGGAGCAGTACATCCGATGAACCTGTGTGGATGATGGCGTGGGCTGTACCAGGGAGCGGAGCCTAAGTTGCCGCTGGTTTTCACCAGAGCCTGCCGCAAAGCGGGATGGACTTGCTGCGGCAGGCAGCACCCAGGTCGCTACCCCTGATACGACTCGTCCACACATGCTGCTGAGGTGTTACGTGGCACAGGTAGGATGAGGCTAGCTCATCGTCTAGATAGGCACGAGGTCAGGGCAGGCGGCACAGGAGCGTGGTCAGGAACCAAGCTAGGAGGTCAAAGGGCAGGCGGCACAGAAGCAAGATCAGGTCACAAAGCAAGAGGTCTGGAACACTGTAGACAACACACAACTGAAATGTTTTCTCTAGGGCTAGTGAGTACAAAGATCCGGCAAAGAACAGGAAGGAAGTGTGGGGTTAAATACACAGGACCAGACAAGCAATAATCATTGGTGCACTGGCCCTTTAAATTTGAGGAAGCTGATGAGTGCGCGCGCCCTAGGAGGCGGGGTGCACGTGCCGACAGCGGGGAACAGTGGAGGGGACAGATGCGGAGAGGAGAGTGAGAGCCCAGCGTTAGCATGCAGGCACGTCCCACGATGCAAACATGCAGAAGCATCACGGGAGGACGGGCCAGAGCACACTCGCAGCCAGCACGTCTGGCTGCAGCACTACTTGTGACACATCAGATCATACATATAATTCAGTCCCTCCGGATACCTCGTACCTAAAACAAAAATCCAATAAGCCTCCCAATTTAATAATCTGGACCTCTTGTCCCCACCACGTTTGAGGGGAAACACACATGTTCTATTCCTTTACATCTGAGACCCGTAACATCGCCCTGTTGGCATTCTGCAAAATGTTACTACACCGCAGACACATTTACAGCATTGTTACTGTCAGAAAGGTGTCTGTGTATGCCGTTTTTGAGTGGGCCCGCTATTAACCCCACATATTGGAGATTACATAAATTGTGTAGACTATGTAGGATGTGTTACAATTTATAAATCTTTTAATATCATACTGACGTGTTATAAATTGCGCTCCGGACAGACAGCGCATCTCTCCCTGAATGTCGGCTCCTGGCAGGGCTGGGATTCGCATCGCGGGACGCGTCCACATGCGAGTCCCAGCCCATCACTTACCTCCATCCCCGGCCTCTGTCTCTCAGCTCAAACGCGTGCGCCCCCGCCTCCTAGTGCGCGCGCGTGCTGGATCTTTGAGACTTAAAGGGCCAGTGCGCCCGTAATTAGTTTTACACCTGAACCATAATTATTAGTTGTAGCACCTCCCTAATTCCCTTGCCGGATCTTTGTTTGCCTTGCGCCTTAGAGAAAGCAGTCCTAGTGTTCCTTTACTGCGTACCAGACCTTTGCATTCCGTGACCTGACCGTGTTTCTAGCCGCCATTCTATTGACCTTCTGCTATCCTACTGACTACACTCCTGTGCTGCCTGCCCTGACCTCTAGCCAGCCTGACTACGTCCTGCCTATTCCTTCGGTACCACGCGTCACCTCAGCCGCTTGTGTGGTCGAGTCGTGCCAGGGGTAGCGACCTGGGTGTCGCCTGCCACAGCAAGTCCAACCCGCTTTGCGGCGGGCTCTGTTGAAAACCAGCGGCACCTTAGACTCCGCTTCCTGGCACGGTCCGCGTGATCTGCCACACAGGTCCAGCGGATCCACTACATCACACGCTCCAGACTACTGTGGAACGACGGATCTACTACTCCCTGGGTACCTGCCGTCCATGGTGAGTCTTACAACATGATGTTTTTAATAAGACAAATTGTTTACTAACAACCATATGTTCACACTTTACAGATGTTGTGACCAACTTTGCAGCAGCCTACAACATCTAGCCAAGAACCTCTCCCATTGAAAGTCTCTTTCTCTGAAAATAAACTTGGGGACAACTGTTCTCCCAAGGTTCTGGCTTTACTGAGAATAAAAATCACAGAACAGGATAAATAATAATCACAGAATGGATGAAAGCTCCGAGGTATTAATATAATCAGGAAGCGCAGACAAGGACAGACCACTGGTCTCTGCAAATAAAGGCTAAAACTTAACTTTTAATATTACTTAGATATTAAGAAACGAGCTACAAAAATGAATGAGAATGAAAAAACACCAACAAAAAGTGAATAACACCCCAACCTCCAGCTATGTGTGTGGCACGAAGGCACCAGGGCAATAGGCTGATAGATTGGCAGGTATTGAAGCATAAATAAGATGTACTGGGGGGGGGGGGAAGGGCAGAGGAAGATATAATACTGATGACACTGCAGATATCCCCTTCAATACATGATGAACAGCTGTTGGTCTAACTGTAATAGGAAGGGAAAAGTGCCCTCTAAATCTAGCCCACTCTCACCAGCTGTCCCTGCTTTTTGGGGGACCCACCTCCTTAACAGGATGGCCTCAACCAAGGTGCTGTTCCCTCGCCTATTATAAAGTGAGGGATAAAAACAACAAACTAGATATAGAAAAAAGGCAAGGTAAATATTAGCACAATAATGTTTTTTTTACGCCGTATAAGACGCGAAGTCGGTGCGTATAAGACGCGAAGTCGGTGCGTCTTATACGGCGAATACACCCCTATCGCGGCGGTCCCTGCGGCCATCAACGGCCGGGACCCGCGGCTAATACAGGACATCACCGATCGCGGTGATGCCCTGTATTAACCCTTCAGACGCGGCGCTCAAAGCTGACCGCCGTGTCTGAAGGGAAAGTGACACTAACCCGGCTTTCACCCGGATTTCACCGCGGCGGTCCCGAACAGCCCGATTCAGCCGGGTTAGTGCTTACAGGACACTGGGAGGGACCTTACCTGCCTCCTCAGTGTCTTCTCCGTTCAGGGATCCTCTGTATGGCCGGCGCTCTCCTTCCTCGTCATCACTGCGTTGCGTACGTGCGTCGGCGTGCGTAACGACGTGATGGCGGCGACGGAGAGCGAGGATACCCGGCCGGCAGCAGAGAGTTTCCAGAGCGACGGGGACACGGCGACAGCGATGGAGCGACATCCAGGGCAGCGGTGACGGGTCCGGAGCGGCGGGGACACGTGAGTATTACCTCCTGACCGGTTGTCCGCCAACGGCTGTCCGGTCATGCTGGGAGTTGTAGTTTTGCAACATCTGGAGGTACGCAGGTTGAAGACCACTATTGGGTTCAAAATCTAAATTTTTTAAGATTTTGCCCCTAAAAATTGGGTGCGTCTTATACGCCAGTGCGTCCTATAGGACGAAAAATACGGTATACAGCGAGCAAATATACAGGTAAATATTAGCAAAATATACAGGTGGCATGGCCTGCGTTCCACAGAGCGGATGTGCGCTCCAAATACTGGATACCGCGTCCTCCTGACTCATGTGCATATAGATGAAATACTGCCTATTGCCCTGGTGCCTTCGCACTACACACACTTAGCTGGAGGTTGGGGTGTTGTTCACTTTTTGTAGGTGTTTTTTCATTATGATTCATTCCTATATCTTTGTTTTTTTTTTATATCTAAGTAATATTAAAAGTTAAGTTTTGGCCTATATTTGCTGAGACCAGAGGTCTTTACTGGGAATAACCCTCACACCGTCACTCAATATTTCATGTAGGATGTCAACGTGATTCAGAACAGGTAAATTTCTATAAAAAAATAATTTAATACGATTAAATTCATTAATGAAAGATGTAGCAAATGATAAAACAGGTTTACTATTACGGTATCTTTTTCCTTTTTGTCATTTCCTTTCTTTTTGTCAGATGTATCCCCACTACATATGTGTTTTTTGTATGTATTTTTGTGTGGTATGACTATGATTAAAGGGGTACTACGGTGGAAATTTTTTTTTTTCAAATAAACTGGTGCAAGAAAGTTAAACAGATTTGTAAATCACTTTTATTTAAAGTACTTATCAGCTGCTGTATACTACAGATATACTACTGAGAAATTTGTGAAGTTCTTTCCAGTCTGACCACAGTGCTCTCTACTGACACATCTGTCCAAGTCAGGAACTGTTCAGAGCAATAGAGGTTTTCTATGGGGATATTATTCTAATCTGGACAGTTCCTGACATGGACAGAGGTGTCAGCAGAGAGCACTGTTGTCAGAAAGAAATTAAATTCACAAATTTCTCTGTTTTATACAGGAACTAAAAAGTACTGGAAGGATCAAGATTTTTTTTAAATTGTTTAACTTTCAGACACCAGTTGAATTGAAAACATTTGTTTTCTACTTGTTTCTACCGGAGTTCCCCTTTAAGGACCTCGTGTCAAAACGCGTCAGTCATGAGTTGATATTGTTCCCTCATTTGTATGCTTTAAGTATTTATTAAAATAATATTGGACTGTTACTTGAAGAGCCAGACTTTCTTTTGGATTGGATTCATCTGGCTGTCCAGGCTCAGGTGAGGTCCCAAGCAAAACTGCAGGTACAGTGAGCTGAACATTTGCCTTTCCTTTACATTTCTGTGGCTAGTTATCACCAAGGGAAGCCTTAGGAAGTCATACATTTCTTTGGCTGCAGCCATTGCAAGAGAAAAGGGATATGTATTCAATTGGGCAACCATGTAATATATAGTCATTGTTATGGAGCTGGATGTGGATCCTCTAACCTGTGTGGCTGATGAAACGGACTGTATCAAGGTGCGGAGTCTAAGGTGCTGCTGGTCTTCACCAGACCCCGCCGCAAGGCGACACCCAGGTCACTACCCCCGACACGGCTCGACCACATATGTAGCTGGGCAAGGTGAGGTACCAAAGGATAAGGCAGTAGCGTAGTCAAACGTAGCAGAAGGTCAAGGCAGGCGGCAAAGGTGTAAAGTCAAATAACGTAGCGGGAAGGTCTTGATACACAGGTAAGGCAAACTGTCAATATGGAACGCTTAATCTCAGGCTAGAGGTACTGAAGATCAGGCAGGAACATTTATAGAGTGGGGACAGGTGCATGACACAATTATGGGCGTACTGGGCTTTTAAATTCTAGAGCTCCGGCGCGCTCGCCCAAGGGGATGGGGATACGCACACCAGAGCTGAGCCAGAGTGGAGGCAACAGGGGAGCGTGGTGAGTGATGGGCTGGCGCGTCCCGCGATGTGAATCCCAGCCCCGCCGGCAGCCGGGGACACAGGAACAATGCGCTCGCAGCCCGTGCGTGTGGCCGGAGTGCGAAGCATGACAGTCATTCTGGGTTCTCTTTTGAGACCCTGTACGGCCTCTCTATTCTCTGGCTAAGAGTAGGTGATGGATTGAATATAAGGTTTGAGAAAGAGAAGTTGTGAAAAGTTCAGTGCCAGACCCCCTCCCTAAAAACGAGCCCCATAATATTGTCAGAGTCTGCCCCTATGGTAGGCATATTACTGACTGTATGTAGGTGTAAATATAGTATAAATAATCTCATTGTGGAGAGTAGCAGGGTTTTTAATATTAGGCTCTCATCTGTGTTGAAGGCTCTATTGCAGATTCCATTTAAATAATGCTGCATGCTGTATTTTTAGTCCTATTAGAATCCAGCAAAATAACGGACAGTAGGCTAAAATACGACAGATCCCAATAAAAAGTTATCTAGTGTTTTAAAAAAATAATAATAATATGGTGCTAGGGTGTGGGAATAATAAAAAAAAAACCTAATCCCACTGATTCTATTTGCCTCTGTCCGGTCCCCCGATCTTCTCTCTTCTTTCTGTTTCTAAGACGAGCGATTGTTGCAGGACCTGCCTGCTCAGCCAATCACTGGTCGAGACAGGTGACGGCTACAGGCAGTGATTGTCTGAGCCAGCAGGTCCTGCTCCAAACACTCATCTTGGAAACAAAAAGAAGACAGAAGTTTGGGGGACTGGACTAAAAAGTTTATATTTTTGGGTAAAAATTTAAATTGACCAAAGCGAGGATCAAATACTGACTAAAAACAGCCTATTACCATCGTTTTCATCTTTTCAATTTTATCTTGTTATTATTTGTTTATAGGAATATTTCTCTGACCTCTAAAAAGAGAGAATATGAAGTAAAAAGTATATTGTTTTTGGCAAAATGTTAAGAGCAAATGTTTTTTTAAATATTTTTGGCAAAATGTCTTTCAATTCGAAAAAAATGCCCGAAGGAAGAGTTTGGGAAGGGAAAAACGTTACCCTTCCTTCACTCCTGGTCCAGCACGGATGCTGTTTGGGACCCCCGATGAAGCATTCTACTAGTGGACCAGTGACATCCAAGAGGAAGTGCGTTGTCTCATGGCAAATGAGGATAGTAATTGGGTATTGTGTCCTGTGCAGAGTGTACACCAGAACTCAACAGCAGTGCTGGACCAGGAGCGATCGGAAGGGAAAGTATAGGTTGTTGTTGTTGTTGTTTTTATTGTTTTTTTTTTTCAATCCTTATTCCTGCCCCTTGGCATTTTTATGTAATTAAAATAGCCCCGAGTTGCACTGTAAAGGAGATCTACATTTTAATGCACTTATCCCCCTGCAAACTCCTGTACGGAGCCCCAACTCGGAGCCACGGATCCGCCGTTCAGGAGGCGTGTCGGCTGCAGCATTACACCACAGTCGACACGTCCCCTCCATGTATCTCTATGGGAGAGGCGGAGATGCAGCGTTTGTGCCCCCCCCCATAGAGCTGTATGGGGAGGGGGCATGTCGTTGACCTCAGTGAGGTTGACGACAAGCACATAAGCCTTGCAAAGCCGTGGCAATGCCGGGTCCCTGTACGAGAGATTGTGGAGTGGTCCTGCAGATAGGGGATAAGTGTCTAACACTGCAGTACTTCTTTAATGTAGTATACAACCTCCTTAACACAGACTCTGTAAAGTCAAACTCTGTAACTTGGTATCTTGACTAGTTTCATGTATGTTCTAGGTGAACCTTCCTCGAGCGGTGATGATTGCAATCCCTCTTGTCACGTGTATTTACCTTCTGGCTAATATCAGCTATTTTGCAGCAATGACTCCACAGGAACTACTTACATCAGATGCTGTCGCCATCAGTTGGGGGTCAGTCTTTAATATTATTTCTAGATTACTATTATTTTTTTTATCAACTATGTTTTTATTGGCATTTTCAGAAGTAACAAACAACCAACAGAAGCAGGCATGATCTGGCATAGCAGCCAGCTTGCAATTCAAAGAGTTTCTTCAATACAATAAAACATTAAAGGGAGGGGAGGGAACAAGGGGTGGGGGAGGGGCAGGATATAATTTACAAGCTAAATCAAATGTACAAACCATTCAAAATCAAAGCACATTGACAAGGGGAAAGCACAATAAAGGAGCACAATGCTCGGCAGGCGCTGCCCACCCAGCAGAGCCCTCCAATCAAAACACTTGTAATGACAAAGTTCGCACTTTAGCCATCCACTCCACAACTGAAGGGGGCGAGGTCTGCAGCCATTTCAGGGGATTGGGGATTTGGCACTATCAACAGGTAAGTGACTGAGGAATTCCTTAGAGGTGCGTATGAGGGTAAGGGGCACCCAAGCAAAGCTGATTCAGGAGTAAGGGAACACTGCAAATTGGTCAAGGAAGAGATAGCCCGTTCAATGCCCTTCCAAAAGGGTGTAATTCGTGAACAAGTCCACCATACATGAGGCCCAATTGCAGAACCAGCATAAATTAGAGTCAGACAACTTATGAGTGAACAGAAAATCAGGGGTTTTGTACTATCTCAAAATCAGCTTGTAAAACCATGGCAATTTTTCAAAATAGTTAAGGTCTTGTCCGAAGTAAAAATACACCCTAGCTCCTTCTCCCACGAGATTATAAAACATTTCAAGATTATTATTTGCAATGTTTTCCAACCTGAGCCACTCCAGCTATTGCAAAACTACAACTACCATAACGTCCAACAGCTTGTGAGCCACAGGTTATGGCTCACCCTCACAGATATCAGATATATATTTTTTGTGTCTGACCTATTGCATCTTAAGACTATATAAAAGCACAATGCTGCTGGAACATTATTTATATATATATATATATATATATAAATATATATATATATATATATATATATATATACATACAAGCAAAAAGAAAAATAGCCAGCACAACAACCTAATACACGGGTGCTGTGGAAGATACAGAGTATACAAAAAAGAAGATTGCAGCAGCACACATTGGTCAAAAAATGGAGGATCCATATACAATTTAAAACACCACCACAGGGGGAATGGCACCCTCTTTAGCTGTGCACCCCTCCCCCTTTCTCCCAGGTGGTGTTTTAAATTGTATATGGATCCAGCATGTCACCCAGTAAGAGGCTATATGCCCAGCAGAGGTGAGTTGGTATCTGAGTGTTAGGCTCAGAATGTGTGTTAGGGTCCCATCCTAAATGAGGCCACCTCCCTGTGGTGGATGGGGGACAAGTTTTTGATCAAAAAAGTGCGCTAAGAGCCTCCATTTTTTGACCAATGTGTGCTGCTGCAATCTTCTTTTTTGTATACTCTATAATTTTTAATTTTTTTTGTGGGAATTAGCTGGAAAAATGGTAGGCAAACAAGTAGGATGTTGGTGCAAAAACAAAAAGGTTTATGAAAAACAAACCAGCAGAAACATGACAGTTCAGCAGAAGGCTTAAAGTGGTACTCCAGTGTAAAACTTTTTTTTTTTTTTTTTTAAATGAACTGGTGCCAGAAAGTTAAACAGATTTGTATATTACTTCAATAAAAAAAATCTTTATCCTTCCAGTACTTATTAGTAGATGTATGCTACAGAGGAAATTCTTTGCTTTTTGAATTTATTTTTATCTTGTCCACAGTGCTCTCTGCTGACACCTCTGTCCATGTCAGGAACTGTCCAGAGCAGCATAGGTTTGCTATGAGGATTTTCTCTTGCTCTGGACAGTTCCTGATACAGGCATCAGGTGTCAGCAGAGAGCACTGTGGACAAGACAAAAAAGAAATTCAAAAAGAAAAAAAAGAGTGTACTCTGTAACATACAGCTGCTAAAAAGTACTGGAAGGATAAAGATTTTTTTTAATAGAAGTAATTTACAAATCAGTTTAACTTTCTGGCACCAGTTGATAAAAAAAAAAAAGTTTTCCACCAGAGTACCCCTTTAACGTCAGCCGTTAAACTCAGAACAATCAAAAACGTGACTCCAGCTTAAAGTCCTTACACAACCATGTAGTGGTGGTTAGTCCTGGTGCAGAGACGCCAGTCTATCTCCGTCCTGATTCCCAGGGCAGCTTTGTGTGCTCCAGCTTGTAGCACAATGTTGAAGAAAATGGCAAACAACTCCTCAGGCAGGGGCGTAGTCCGAGGGCCCGGCCGGTTTAGGGGCCCGCCACCACTGCTCAGGGCCGCCTTCAGGGGGTACAGCCAGGACCTCAGTAAGGGGCCCAGGCCCCCACCGTACCCCCCTGCGGCAGCTGCAGCACTGAGGGGCCGGGTTGATGGTGGAGCACTCGAGCCTGGGAGAGGACCCACCTTTGCAGGGCTGTTTACATCCAGCCGCAATGCCTCTCTGGGAGGAGAGCAGAGATGCTCCTCCCCCTCCCCCTACACTCCTCTGCGTGCAGGCGGCAGCCCCATTGGTGGAGCAGGCAGGTGCTTTGCTTCTTACTCCACCGAGGACTACAACATCTGCCAGTGCCGAAGATGAACAGGAAGACTTTACCTTCCCAACACTGAGGTCACCTATTTAATAGGTAACTTTCCAGGGGGCAAATTGCTTTTTGGGGGTCAGTGGAAGGTGAATGGGCATCTTTGCGCATATACATAGGCATATGGATGTGTATCTATGACATTCAATGCCGGTGTAGTTGCGCATGCGCACAGGCTTACTTGCAGATCGGCACATGTGACCGATCATGTGATCGGTTGCTTGATGCCGGGATTTGTATCATGAACTACCTTATAATTTCATAGTTTCATATCTTCATTTATTGCATTACAGCTGTATAGCTTTTCATGTTCTATATATATACTCATGTTTTATCTATATACTCATGTTTCATCTATATCTTTGTGCTAGCAGTGTGCTGCTGTATTCTCCTGTTGCTGTATATTTAGCCCAGCAGCCTGCACCTGCAAGCCAGGTTTTTACAATAGTTTGGATCAATAGTTCTGGCCAATATATTCTTTGGTTGTATAACACATACGGGGGAGTGACTACCTCCATGTTGGCTCCTGCACCCCACCCACCTCTATTAGGTGTATATAAGGTGCCTCGGATGTTTCAGACCTTGCATGCCTGCTGTAATGTTCATACAGAGGCATATTCACAGTGTAGGGTCTGTTCCAGAATGAGGTCACCTTACCGTGGTGGGACGGTCCACGCTATTTGGCGCCAAATTTGCAAGCTAAGTACCTCATAATTTCATAGTTTCATATCTTCATTTATTGCATTACAGCTGTATAGCTTTTCATGTTCTATCTATATACTCATTTTTTACCTATATACTCATGTTTCATCTATATCTTGTGCTAGCAGTGTGCTGCTGTATTCTCCTGTTGCTATCTATCTATCTCATATCTATCTATCTATCTATCTCATATATATCTATCTATCTATCTCATATCTATCTATCTATCTCATATCTATCTATGTATCTATCTATCTATCTCTTATCTATCTATCTATCTATCGATCTCAAATCTATCTATCTATCTCATATCTATCTATCTATCTCATATCTATCTATCTATCTATCTATCTATCTACCTAATATCTATCTATCTCATATCTATCTATCTATCTATCTCATATCTATCTATCTATCTAAGATAGTAATCCGCAGCACTCCAGGAGTAGGTGCAAAAATAAAGTGCTTTATTCCATACTAATACAGAGCAGCGTTTCAGCTGCCATGCAGCCTTTCTCAAGCATCATAGTAGTGACAAACAGGAAGTATATAAAGGTGTACAAGTGATTAAAACATTATGAGTATGCAATCAAATCATTAAGACATACATAAATATAAGTGTACAACAACATAAGATACAAGGTAATAAAACCATTGTAATTTAAGAGGAGCAGTGAATGGTGTGTTAAAAATAAAAAAGCAGGTCGAAGGCTGCAAAATATTATAAAAAATCGCATAAAGTGCATAAACAGTCATAATTGATAAACATGTGCAAAGTTTAAAATAACAATCAGGTAGGCGGAGTATGTCGGCTGCACTCACCCCTATATCCATACAAGGTAAACGCCATAATGGCTGCTTCGTATCCCAAGGCATATGGCGTGTGGGTAGATGGAAACACCCGGTCACATGACCCGTTCCATCACCCCACGTCACATCCGGTGGTAGGGTAAACAATTTTGGTTGTCATGCAGGGAGTCGGGCTGGTCGATGGTTCCGAAAGCGAGGTAGGTCATGTGATGATCACATGACTCACTCTCGCTTCGTCCGCATCATCCCGTCCTAAGTTCCCTTCTCTGCACAGTAGCGCCGGTCAGGAGAATCCCCCTGTGTGGATAGGTGCAATGAACGTTGTGTGGCCGTCACTCCTGGCAACACCTAGTAGTTGATGATGAGAGTATAGTATAGAAAAAAAATATAGAGATAGAAAAATAGTAGGAAAAGTAGATGGAGTAGGTAGAGTCAAACAAAAAATAATAAAAAATAAAAATAAATAAAAATAAATATAAAAATAAAATTAAAATTAAATAAAAATAAAAATAAATATAAATAAAAAATAAAATATAAAAATAAATGATGGAAAGATAAAAAATAATAAATAAAAAATAATAAGAATAAAATAAAATGAAAATAAGAATGAAAAGTAAAGATAACTGAAAAATAATAAGAAAAATAAAAATAAGAAAAATAAAAAAAATAATAATAAAATAATAAAAATAAATGAAATAACATGATACTATGTTGCACAATGCCTGTCTTGTTATTACACTGTGGCACATCCTTCCCTCTCACCTCTAGGTTATTTATCCTCTTACCCCCACATTGCGTGCTTGCACATATGCTGACAGGGAGACCTCTTGTACCCGCGGGCATTCTAGGTGTCCGCTGGGGATTCAGAGTGAGATTAACCATAATCAAGGTGGGCATTTTCGCCGGGGGGTGCCTGCGTCAGTGTGTAGAGCCATAGTTATAGTTCATTCTCACTTGCACGGCTATTATATCCAAAAAATAAGAAAATAATAAAAAAGTAAAAAAATAAAAAAGTAATAGAATAAAATTAAATAAAAAATAAATAAAAAATAATAAAAAAATCAAAAAATAATGATAAAGATGAAAAAATAGAAAAAAAGAGCGTTGTGTTGGGGTGTAAGTCACAAACAACGTTATTTATTGCACCATATGACAACCGAACAGTTTCAAATATAGAGTTTTTAAAAAAAAAATATATAGTTTTTAAAGGAATATTGTGTTGAAAGTAGTGATCGCAGCCGTCATCATCACGCCAACCTAAGATATATAAAAGAGAACAAGTGTAAATACATATTCACAAATAGATACATATTGATCTTAATATCTCGTCACCACTGACTAAACTGGAAATGAGTTTGTGTATCTACTGGTTGCTAGGGGTTACGCCAAATAAATCTGTGGGGTGACCGTGAAGTCTACATTAAGTCCGTTGGGTCTAAGAGACCCAAGCTGGTATATCCATCTTAGTTCTGTCTTCTTAAGTTTGCTCACACGATCTCCACCCCTTTTAAGGGGGGGAGTGTGGTCTAAAAGGACAAAGCGGAGATCCCACTCGGAATGACACATTTCGGTGAAGTGCTTGGATACCGGTAGATCCAAACGCTTTTTCCTAATAGTATACCGGTGATGATTAATACGTGTTTTGAAATCCCATGTGGTCTCGCCAACATAGACGAGACCACATGGGCATATCAAGGCGTATATTACAAAAGTAGATGTACATGTCAAATAATGTTTCAAATTGTACACTTTTCCTGTTTTAGGATGGGTGAACTGGCCCCCTTTCAACATCAGGGGACAGTTGACACACTGACAACATGGAAAAGATCCCTTATTTTTGACAGACAGATACCTTTGTGAAGGTGTCTGTCTGGACACATCCGATTTGATCAGTCTGTCTCTGAGGTTGCGAGACCTCCGGTATCACATCAGGGGCGGACTCGCAAACTCAGGGACCAATGGAAAACTTTCTTTCAATAATTTCCAATGTTTGTTAACAACTCTGGCCAATTGGCTCGAGTGGTCACCAAACGTGGATACAAAAGCCAATCTAGTCTGTGACTTTTTTGATGTTGTTTCATAAATAAGTTTTTTGCGATCCATTCTCATAACTCTCTGCTTGCTATCCTCCAAAAGGCGTGGAGGGTATCCACGTCTCCTGAAGTTCGCTACCATCTTGTCCAAGGCTGGTTCAATTTCTTCCTCCCGCTCAATGATCCGTCTTGCCCTAATCATTTGACTGGTGGGCAATGATCGGACCATTGAGCGGGGATGGTTACTATTGAAGTGTAAAGTGGAATTGGAATCTGTTGGTTTAACATAAAGGCTGGTGACTAAACGCTGTGTGTGAACAGAAACCAAGGTGTCCAAAAAATTAACAGACTCTTGTGATGCGGTCAAGGTAAATTGAATGTGAGGATCAATAGAATTCAAAAAATAATGAAAGGAATCCAGTTCCTCCCTACTGCCCTTCCAGACCAAGAAGACGTCGTCTATGTATCGCCACCATCCCAACAGCTTGTCGGAATGGTGGGACACATAGACGAACGTCTCCTCCAGCACCGCCATGTACACGTTAGCATACGTGGGTGCCACGTTCGTGCCCATGGCGGTGCCGGTGGTCTGGAGGTAAAAAGCGTCATTGAATAAAAAATAATTATTTTGCAAAATAGTGTATAATAACTCAACTATGAACTCAATCTGTGCATGTGAGAAATCAGAATTTATCATGGATCTGACAGCCTGCACACCCCCATCGTGTGGGATGGAGGTGTACAGGCTGACAACATCCAATGTGGCAACAAAGGCCCCCTCTGGTATGTCAAGATCGGCAATCTTTTTAAGAAAATCTGATGTGTCCCTCAGATACGACCTAGTTCTCATTGCATAAGGTCTTAAGACTTGATCAGTAAAGATAGACAAGCCACTGGTAATGGAACCCCGCCCGGAGACAAAACGTCTCCCGGGGGGGTCCACCAGGGACTTGTGTATCTTTGGTAAAAGGTATAGAACCGGCACCACAGGGTGCGTCCAGACAGACACCTTCACAAAGGTATCTGTCTGTCAAAAATAAGGGATCTTTTCCATGTTGTCAGTGTGTCAACTGTCCCCTGATGTTGAAAGGGGGCCAGTTCACCCATCCTAAAACAGGAAAAGTGTACAATTTGAAACATTATTTGACATGTACATCTACTTTTGTAATATACGCCTTGATATGCCCATGTGGTCTCGTCTATGTTGGCGAGACCACATGGGATTTCAAAACACGTATTAATCATCACCGGTATACTATTAGGAAAAAGCGTTTGGATCTACCGGTATCCAAGCACTTCACCGAAATGTGTCATTCCGAGTGGGATCTCCGCTTTGTCCTTTTAGACCACACTTCCCCCCTTAAAAGGGGTGGAGATCGTGTGAGCAAACTTAAGAAGACAGAACTAAGATGGATATACCAGCTTGGGTCTCTTAGACCCAACGGACTTAATGTAGACTTCACGGTCACCCCACAGATTTATTTGGCGTAACCCCTAGCAACCAGTAGATACACAAACTCATTTCCAGTTTAGTCAGTGGTGACGAGATATTAAGATCAATATGTATCTATTTGTGAATATGTATTTACACTTGTTCTCTTTTATATATCTTAGGTTGGCGTGATGATGACGGCTGCGATCACTACTTTCAACACAATATTCCTTTAAAAACTATATATTTTTTTTAAAAAAACTCTATATTTGAAACTGTTCGGTTGTCATATGGTGCAATAAATAACGTTGTTTGTGACTTACACCCCAACACAACGCTCTTTTTTTCTATTTTTTCATCTTTATCATTATTTTTTGATTTTTTTATTATTTTTTATTTATTTTTTATTTAATTTTATTCTATTACTTTTTTATTTTTTTACTTTTTTATTATTTTCTTATTTTTTGGATATAATAGCCGTGCAAGTGAGAATGAACTATAACTATGGCTCTACACACTGACGCAGGCACCCCCCGGCGAAAATGCCCACCTTGATTATGGTTAATTTCACTCTGAATCCCCAGCGGACACCTAGAATGCCCGCGGGTACAAGAGGTCTCCCTGTCAGCATATGTGCAAGCACGCAATGCGGGGGTAAGAGGATAAATAACCTAGAGGTGAGAGGGAAGGATGTGCCACAGTGTAATAACAAGACAGGCATTGTGCAACATAGTATCATGTTATTTCATTTATTTTTATTATTTTATTATTATTTTTTTTATTTTTCTTATTTTTATTTTTCTTATTATTTTTCAGTTATCTTTACTTTTCATTCTTATTTTCATTTTATTTTATTCTTATTATTTTTTATTTATTATTTTTTATCTTTCCATCATTTATTTTTATATTTTATTTTTTATTTATATTTATTTTTATTTTTATTTAATTTTAATTTTATTTTTATATTTATTTTTATTTATTTTTATTTTTTATTATTTTTTGTTTGACTCTACCTACTCTATCTACTTTTCCTACTATTTTTCTATTTCTATATTTTTTTTCTATACTATACTCTCATCATCAACTACTAGGTGTTGCCAGGAGTGACGGCCACACAACGTTCATTGCACCTATCCACACAGGGGGATTCTCCTGACCGGCGCTACTGTGCAGAGAAGGGAACTTAGGACGGGATGATGCGGACGAAGCGAGAGTGAGTCATGTGATCATCACATGACCTACCTTGCTTTCGGAACCATCGACCAGCCCGACTCCCTGCATGACAACCAAAATTGTTTACCCTACCACCGGATGTGACGTGGGGTGATGGAACGGGTCATGTGACCGGGTGTTTCCATCTACCCACACGCCATATGCCTTGGGATACGAAGCAGCCATTATGGCGTTTACCTTGTATGGATATAGGGGTGAGTGCAGCCGACATACTCCGCCTACCTGATTGTTATTTTAAACTTTGCACATGTTTATCAATTATGACTGTTTATGCACTTTATGCGATTTTTTATAATATTTTGCAGCCTTCGACCTGCTTTTTTATTTTTAACACACCATTCACTGCTCCTCTTAAATTACAATGGTTTTATTACCTTGTATCTTATGTTGTTGTACACTTATATTTATGTATGTCTTAATGATTTGATTGCATACTCATAATGTTTTAATCACTTGTACACCTTTATATACTTCCTGTTTGTCACTACTATGATGCTTGAGAAAGGCTGCATGGCAGCTGAAACGTTGCTCTGTATTAGTATGGAATAAAGCACTTTATTTTTGCACCTACTCCTGGAGTGCTGCGGATTACTATCTTGGATGTGTGACCGCCTTGACCGGGCTATTTCGCCGCTGGCACCGCTTTACTTATCTGCCTTTTGGATGTGCTGCTCTGTTGGTATTTTGGAAATATCTATCTATCTATCTATCTATCTATCTATCTATCTCATATCTATCTATCTATCTATCTACCTAATATCTATCTATCTCATATCTATCTATCTATCTCATATCTATCTATCTCATATCAATCTATCTATCATTCCATCAACCCCCCCCCCCCCCCTCCCCCATGCCCTTACTTACTTAGAGACTAGGACAGGTTGCTGGCCCTCTAAAATCAGCAAAGGGTCTGCCAGAGGTAGCCACTATCTACTACGTACCTGGGAGCAATACCTGCCTTAGGGAACTACCTACTGGAGGCATGACCTACCTAGGGGGCACTATCTACTGGGGACAATACCTATCTGGGGGCACTAACTACTGAAGGAACTACGTACTAGGGGCATTACCTACCTGGGGGCACTATCTACTGGGGGCATTGCATACTGGGGGCATTACCTACCTGGGGGGCACTATCTACCGGGGGTATTACCTACTGCCTACCGGTTGGGGGCATTAACTACGACCTAATTGGGGACATTACGTACCACCTACTGGGGGCATCACCTACAACCTACCCGCTGAGGGCATTATCTACTACCTACCTGATAGGGGCATTATTTACTACCTACCTAATGGGGGCATTACCGACCTAATGGGGGCTTTTACCTTGTGGGGGAAATTCCATACCTACCTACTGAGGGCACTACCTAATAGGGAAAGGTAAATTACCTACCCACCACCCAATCCCCTTACCCCTTTCCCCTCAACACATATACTTACTCCCTTATACTATGCAGGGCAACAGTGAGGAATTATTTGGGGCACTGAGGGTAGGAAACAGGTGGGGAATGTGCTGAAAAAGTGTGGTACCTAATATGTTTGTTGTTAGAAAGATTCTGTGAATACAAGTCATGGTTGAAAGAAGACTTCACGGCGGTCTGAGCAAGACAGAGAAGAAAAGGAAAAAGAACGACTCCAAGAAGACTCCTCCTGTGAGTCAGTAGATGTAACTGCACTGTAGTCACTTAAACGGACACTCCACTGCCTCAGCGTTCAGAACATTTAGTTCTGAACGCTGGGTGCGGGCTGCAGGGGTCGTGACGTCATGGCCATGCCCCTTGTGACATCACACCCCGCCCCCTCAATGCAAGTCTATGGGAGGGGGCGTACCGAATGCTGGAGCAGTGGAGTACCCCTTTAAATGCTCTGCACCGCTTATGTGTATGGGGGGATATTGGTTTATGTTCAGTGGTTTTTATTCAGTCACTATGTGGTGGTCATGGTGTTGAGGTATTATTCTCACTTGTATTATTGGTAATATTAGTCATTATACAACATTTGGTCAGTAACAGTATGATGGTAATATGCATGGTGATAATATTCCCCCTTGTATACTGGTATTTTTGGTAATATTGGTCTCAGTATACAGGATTTGATCAGTAACAGTATGATGGTAATATGTACGGTGATAATATTCCTCCTTGTAGTTCTGTATACTGACCAATAATACCAGAATAAAAGGAGGAATATTATCACCATACATAATACCATCATACTGTT